>NC_092106.1:49904527-50176139 GCF_045679555.1 Salvelinus alpinus
AGAGCTGTATCATGATAGAACATGGTCAGACTACTTAATATAGAACTGAATCATGATAGAACATGGTCACACTACTGAATATAGAGCTGTATCATGATAGAACATGGTCAGACTACTGAATATAGAGCTGAATCATGATAGAACATGGTCAGACTACTGAATATAGAGCTGTATCATGATAGAACATGGTCAGACTACTGAATATAGAGCTGTATCATGATAGAACATGGTCAGACTACTGAATATAGAGCTTTATCATGATAGAACATGGTCAGACTACTGAATATAGCGCTGTATCATGATAGAACATGGTCAGACTACTGAATATAGAGCTGTATCATGATAGAACATGGTCAAACTACTGAATATAGAACTGAATCATGATAGAACATGGTCAGACTACTGAATATAGAGCTGTATCATGATAGAACATGGTCAGACTACTGAATATAGAACTGAATCATGATAGAACATGGTCAGACTACTGAATATAGAACTGAATCATGATAGAACATGGTCAGACGACTGAATATAGAGCTGAATCATGATAGAACATGGTCAGACTACTGAACATAGAGCTGAATCATGATAAAACATGGTCAGACTACTGAATATAGAGCTGTATCATGATAGAACATGGTCAGACTACTGAATATAGAACTGTATCATGATAGAACATGGTCACACTACTGAATATAGAGCTGTATCATGATAGAAAATGGTCAGACTACTGAATATAGAGCTTTATCATGATAGAACATGGTCAGACTACTGAATATAGAGCTGAATCATGATAGAACATGGTCCGACTACTGAATATAGAGCTGTATCATGATAGGACATGGTCAGACTTCTGAATATAGAGCTGTATCATGACAGAACATGGTCAGACTACTGAATATAGAGCTGAAAAATTATAGATCAAGGTCAGACTACTGAATATAGAGCTGTATCATGATAGAACATGTTCAGACTACTGAATATAGAACTGTATCATGATAGAACATTGTCAGACTACTGAATATAGAGCTGTATCATGATAGAACATGGGCAGACTACTGAATATAGAGCTGTATCATGATAGAACATGGTCAGACTACTGAATATAGAACTGAATCATGATAGAACATGGTCAGAATACTGAATATAGAGCTGTATCATGATAGAAAATGGTCAGACTACTGAATATAGAGCTTTATCATGATAGAACATGGTCAGACTACTGAATATAGAGCTGAATCATGATAGAACATGGTCAGACTACTGAATATAGAGCTGTATCATGATAGAACATGGTCAGACTACTGAATATAGAGCTGTATCATGATAGAACATGGTCAGACTACTGAATATAGAGCTGAAAAATTATAGATCAAGGTCAGACTACTGAATATAGAGCTGTATCATGATAGAACATGTCCAGACTACTGAATATAGAACTGTATCATAATAGAACATGGTCAGACTACTGAATATAGAGCTGTATCATGATAGAACATGGTCAGACTACTGAATATAGAGCTGTATCATGATAGAACATGGTCAGACTACTGAATATAGAGCTGTATCATGATAGAACATGGTCAGACTACTGAATATAGAGCTGTATCATGATAGAACATGGACAGACTACTGAATATAGCGCTGTATCATGATAGAACATGGTCAGACTACTGAACATAGAGCTGAATCATGATAGAACATGGTCAGACTAAAGAACATAGAGCTGTATCATGATAGAACATGGTCAGACTACTGAATATAGAGCTGTATCATGATAGAACATGGACAGACGACTGTATATAGAGCTGTATCATGATAGAACATGGTCAGACTACTGAATATAGAGCTGAATCATGATAGAACATGGTCAGACTACTGAATATAGAGCTGTATCGTGATAGAACATGGTCAGACTACTGAATATAGAGCTGTATCATGATAGAACATGGTCAGACTACTGAATATAGAGCTTTATCATGATAGAACATGGTCAGACTACTGAATATAGAGCTGTATCATGATAGAACATGGTCAGACTACTCAATATAGAGCTTTATCATGATAGAACATGGTCAGACTACTGAATATAGAGCTTTATCTTGATAGAACATGGTCAGACTACTGAATATAGAACTGTATCATGATAGAACATGATCAGACTACTGAATATAGAGCTGTATCATGATAAAACATGGTCAGACTACTGAATATAGAACTGAATCATGAAAGAACATGGTCAGACTACTGAATATAGAGCTGTATCATGATAGAAAATGGTCAGACTACTGAATATAGAGCTTTATCATGATAGAACATGGTCACACTACTGAATATAGAGCTGAATCATGATAGAACATGGTCAGGCTACTGAATATAGAACTGAATCATGATAGAACATGGTCAGACGACTGAATATAGAGCTGAATCATGATAGAACATGGTCAGACTACTGAACATAGAGCTGAATCATGATAAAACATGGTCAGACTACTGAATATAGAGCTGTATCATGATAGAACATGGTCAGACTACTGAATATAGAACTGTATCATGATAGAACATGGTCACACTACTGAATATAGAGCTGTATCATGATAGAACATGGACAGACGACTGAATATAGAACTGGATCATGATAGAACATGGTCAGACTACTGAATATAGAGCTGTATCATGATAGAACATGGTCAGACTACTGAATATAGAGCTGTATCATGATAGAACATGGTCAGACTACTGAATATAGAGCTGTATCATGATAGAACATGGTCAGACTACTGAATATAGAACTGAATCATGATAGAACATGGTCAGACTACTGAATATAGAGCTGTATCATGATAGAAAATGGTCAGACTACTGAATATAGAGCTTTATCATGATAGAACATGGTCAGACTACTGAAAATAGAACTGAATCATGATAGAACATGGTCAGACTACTGAATATAGAGCTGTATCATGATAGAACATGGTCAGACTACTGAACATAGAGCTGTATCATGATAGAACATGGTCAGACTACTTAATATAGAACTGAATCATGATAGAACATGGTCACACTACTGAATATAGAGCTGTATCATGATAGAACATGGTCAGACTACTGAATATAGAGCTGAATCATGATAGAACATGGTCAGACTACTGAATATAGAGCTGTATCATGATAGAACATGGTCAGACTACTGAATATAGAGCTGTATCATGATAGAACATGGTCAGACTACTGAATATAGAGCTTTATCATGATAGAACATGGTCAGACTACTGAATATAGCGCTGTATCATGATAGAACATGGTCAGACTACTGAATATAGAGCTGTATCATGATAGAACATGGTCAAACTACTGAATATAGAACTGAATCATGATAGAACATGGTCAGACTACTGAATATAGAGCTGTATCATGATAGAACATGGTCAGACTACTGAATATAGAACTGAATCATGATAGAACATGGTCAGACTACTGAATATAGAACTGAATCATGATAGAACATGGTCAGACGACTGAATATAGAGCTGAATCATGATAGAACATGGTCAGACTACTGAACATAGAGCTGAATCATGATAAAACATGGTCAGACTACTGAATATAGAGCTGTATCATGATAGAACATGGTCAGACTACTGAATATAGAACTGTATCATGATAGAACATGGTCACACTACTGAATATAGAGCTGTATCATGATAGAAAATGGTCAGACTACTGAATATAGAGCTTTATCATGATAGAACATGGTCAGACTACTGAATATAGAGCTGAATCATGATAGAACATGGTCCGACTACTGAATATAGAGCTGTATCATGATAGGACATGGTCAGACTTCTGAATATAGAGCTGTATCATGACAGAACATGGTCAGACTACTGAATATAGAGCTGAAAAATTATAGATCAAGGTCAGACTACTGAATATAGAGCTGTATCATGATAGAACATGTTCAGACTACTGAATATAGAACTGTATCATGATAGAACATTGTCAGACTACTGAATATAGAGCTGTATCATGATAGAACATGGGCAGACTACTGAATATAGAGCTGTATCATGATAGAACATGGTCAGACTACTGAATATAGAACTGAATCATGATAGAACATGGTCAGAATACTGAATATAGAGCTGTATCATGATAGAAAATGGTCAGACTACTGAATATAGAGCTTTATCATGATAGAACATGGTCAGACTACTGAATATAGAGCTGAATCATGATAGAACATGGTCAGACTACTGAATATAGAGCTGTATCATGATAGAACATGGTCAGACTACTGAATATAGAGCTGTATCATGATAGAACATGGTCAGACTACTGAATATAGAGCTGAAAAATTATAGATCAAGGTCAGACTACTGAATATAGAGCTGTATCATGATAGAACATGTCCAGACTACTGAATATAGAACTGTATCATAATAGAACATGGTCAGACTACTGAATATAGAGCTGTATCATGATAGAACATGGTCAGACTACTGAATATAGAGCTGTATCATGATAGAACATGGTCAGACTACTGAATATAGAGCTGTATCATGATAGAACATGGTCAGACTACTGAATATAGAGCTGTATCATGATAGAACATGGACAGACTACTGAATATAGCGCTGTATCATGATAGAACATGGTCAGACTACTGAACATAGAGCTGAATCATGATAGAACATGGTCAGACTAAAGAACATAGAGCTGTATCATGATAGAACATGGTCAGACTACTGAATATAGAGCTGTATCATGATAGAACATGGACAGACGACTGTATATAGAGCTGTATCATGATAGAACATGGTCAGACTACTGAATATAGAGCTGAATCATGATAGAACATGGTCAGACTACTGAATATAGAGCTGTATCGTGATAGAACATGGTCAGACTACTGAATATAGAGCTGTATCATGATAGAACATGGTCAGACTACTGAATATAGAGCTTTATCATGATAGAACATGGTCAGACTACTGAATATAGAGCTGTATCATGATAGAACATGGTCAGACTACTCAATATAGAGCTTTATCATGATAGAACATGGTCAGACTACTGAATATAGAGCTTTATCTTGATAGAACATGGTCAGACTACTGAATATAGAACTGTATCATGATAGAACATGATCAGACTACTGAATATAGAGCTGTATCATGATAAAACATGGTCAGACTACTGAATATAGAACTGAATCATGAAAGAACATGGTCAGACTACTGAATATAGAGCTGTATCATGATAGAAAATGGTCAGACTACTGAATATAGAGCTTTATCATGATAGAACATGGTCACACTACTGAATATAGAGCTGAATCATGATAGAACATGGTCAGGCTACTGAATATAGAGCTGTATCATGATAGAACATGGTCAGACTACTGAAAATAGAGCTGTATCATGATAGAACATGGTCAGACTACTGAATATAGAGCTGAAGAATTATAGATCAAGGTCAGACTACTGAATATAGAGCTTTATCATGTAGAACATGTTCAGACTACTGAATATAGAATTGAATCGTGATAGAACATGGTCAGACTACTGAATATAGAGCTGTATCATAATAGAACATGGTCAGACTACTGAATATAGAACTGAATCGTGATAGAACATGGTCAGACTACTGAATATAGAACTGAATCGTGATAGAACATGGTCAGACTACTGAATATAGAGCTGTATCATGATAGAACATGGACAGACTACTGAATATAGAGCTGTATCATGATAGAACATGGTCACACTACTGAATATAGAACTGAATCGTGATAGAACATGGTCAGACTACTGAATATAGAGCTGTATCATGATAGAACATGGTCAGACTACTGAATATAGAACTGAATCGTGATAGAACATGGTCAGACTACTGAATATAGAACTGAATCGTGATAGAACATGGTCAGACTACTGAATATAGAGCTGTATCATGATAGAACATGGACAGACTACTGAATATAGAGCTGTATCATGATAGAACATGGTCACACTACTGAATATAGAACTGAATCGTGATAGAACATGGTCAGACTACTGAATATAGAGCTGTATCATGATAGAACATGGTCAGACTACTGAATATAGAGCTGAAGAATTATAGATCAAGGTCAGACTACTGAATATAGAGCTTTATCATGTAGAACATGTTCAGACTACTGAATATAGAACTGAATCGTGATAGAACATGGTCAGACTACTGAATATAGAGCTGTATCATGATAGAACATGGTCAGACTACTGAATATAGAGCTGTATCATGATAGAACATGGTCAGACTACTGAATATAGAGCTGTATCATGATAGAACATGGACAGACTACTGAATATAGCGCTGTATCATGATAGAACATGGTCAGACTACTGAACATAGAGCTGAATCATGATAGAACATGGTCAGACTAAAGAACATAGAGCTGTATCATGATAGAACATGGTCAGACTACTGAATATAGAGCTGTATCATGATAGAACATGGACAGACGACTGTATATAGAGCTGTATCATGATAGAACATGGTCAGACTACTGAATATAGAGCTGAATCATGATAGAACATGGTCAGACTACTGAATATAGAGCTGTATCGTGATAGAACATGGTCAGACTACTGAATATAGAGCTGTATCATGATAGAACATGGTCAGACTACTGAATATAGAGCTTTATCATGATAGAACATGGTCAGACTACTGAATATAGAGCTGTATCATGATAGAACATGGTCAGACTACTCAATATAGAGCTTTATCATGATAGAACATGGTCAGACTACTGAATATAGAGCTTTATCTTGATAGAACATGGTCAGACTACTGAATATAGAACTGTATCATGATAGAACATGATCAGACTACTGAATATAGAGCTGTATCATGATAAAACATGGTCAGACTACTGAATATAGAACTGAATCATGAAAGAACATGGTCAGACTACTGAATATAGAGCTGTATCATGATAGAAAATGGTCAGACTACTGAATATAGAGCTTTATCATGATAGAACATGGTCACACTACTGAATATAGAGCTGAATCATGATAGAACATGGTCAGACTACTGAATATAGAGCTGTATCATGATAGAACATGGTCAGACTACTGAAAATAGAGCTGTATCATGATAGAACATGGTCAGACTACTGAATATAGAGCTGAAGAATTATAGATCAAGGTCAGACTACTGAATATAGAGCTTTATCATGTAGAACATGTTCAGACTACTGAATATAGAACTGAATCGTGATAGAACATGGTCAGACTACTGAATATAGAGCTGTATCATAATAGAACATGGTCAGACTACTGAATATAGAACTGAATCGTGATAGAACATGGTCAGACTACTGAATATAGAACTGAATCGTGATAGAACATGGTCAGACTACTGAATATAGAGCTGTATCATGATAGAACATGGACAGACTACTGAATATAGAGCTGTATCATGATAGAACATGGTCACACTACTGAATATAGAACTGAATCGTGATAGAACATGGTCAGACTACTGAATATAGAGCTGTATCATGATAGAACATGGTCAGACTACTGAATATAGAACTGAATCGTGATAGAACATGGTCAGACTACTGAATATAGAACTGAATCGTGATAGAACATGGTCAGACTACTGAATATAGAGCTGTATCATGATAGAACATGGACAGACTACTGAATATAGAGCTGTATCATGATAGAACATGGTCACACTACTGAATATAGAACTGAATCGTGATAGAACATGGTCAGACTACTGAATATAGAGCTGTATCATGATAGAACATGGTCAGACTACTGAATATAGAGCTGAAGAATTATAGATCAAGGTCAGACTACTGAATATAGAGCTTTATCATGTAGAACATGTTCAGACTACTGAATATAGAACTGAATCGTGATAGAACATGGTCAGACTACTGAATATAGAGCTGTATCATAATAGAACATGGTCAGACTACTGAATATAGAACTGAATCGTGATAGAACATGGTCAGACTACTGAATATAGAACTGAATCGTGATAGAACATGGTCAGACTACTGAATATAGAGCTGTATCATGATAGAACATGGACAGACTACTGAATATAGAGCTGTATCATGATAGAACATGGTCACACTACTGAATATAGAACTGAATCGTGATAGAACATGGTCAGACTACTGAATATAGAGCTGTATCATGATAGAACATGGTCAGACTACTGAATATAGAACTGAATCATGATAGAACATGGTCAGACTACTGAATATAGAGCTGTATCATGATAGAACATGGTCAGACTACTGAATATAGAGCTGTATCATGATAGAACATGGTCAGACTACTGAATATAGAGCTGAAGAATTATAGATCAAGGTCAGACTACTGAATATAGAGCTTTATCATGTAGAACATGTTCAGACTACTGAATATAGAACTGAATCGTGATAGAACATGGTCAGACTACTGAATATAGAGCTGTATCATAATAGAACATGGTCAGACTACTGAATATAGAACTGAATCGTGATAGAACATGGTCAGACTACTGAATATAGAACTGAATCGTGATAGAACATGGTCAGACTACTGAATATAGAGCTGTATCATGATAGAACATGGACAGACTACTGAATATAGAGCTGTATCATGATAGAACATGGTCACACTACTGAATATAGAACTGAATCGTGATAGAACATGGTCAGACTACTGAATATAGAGCTGTATCATGATAGAACATGGTCAGACTACTGAATATAGAACTGAATCGTGATAGAACATGGTCAGACTACTGAATATAGAACTGAATCGTGATAGAACATGGTCAGACTACTGAATATAGAGCTGTATCATGATAGAACATGGACAGACTACTGAATATAGAGCTGTATCATGATAGAACATGGTCACACTACTGAATATAGAACTGAATCGTGATAGAACATGGTCAGACTACTGAATATAGAGCTGTATCATGAAAGAACATGGACAGACTACTGAATATAGAGCTGTATCATGATAGAACATGGTCAGACTACTGAATATAGAGCTTTATCATGATAGAACATGGTCAGACTACTGAATATAGAGCTGTATCATGATAGAACATGATCAGACTACTGAATATAGAGCTGTTTCATGATAGAACATGGTCTGACTACTGAATATAGAGCTTTATCATGATAGAACATGGTCAGACTACTGAATATAGAGCTGAATCATGATAGAACATGGTCAGACTACTGAATATAGAGCTGTATCATGATAGGACATGGTCAGACTTCTGAATATAGAACTGAATCGTGATAGAACATGGTCAGACTACTGAATATAGAGCTGTATCATGATAGAACATGGTCATACTACTGAATATAGAACTGAATCGTGATAGAACATGGTCAGACTACTGAATATAGAACTGAATTGTGATAGAACATGGTCAGACTACTGAATATAGAGCTGTATCATGATAGAACATGGACAGACTACTGAATATAGAGCTGTATCATGATAGAACATGGTCACACTACTGAATATAGAACTGAATCGTGATAGAACATGGTCAGACTACTGAATATAGAGCTGTATCATGAAAGAACATGGACAGACTACTGAATATAGAGCTGTATCATGATAGAACATGGTCAGACTACTGAATATAGAGCTTTATCATGATAGAACATGGTCAGACTACTGAATATAGAGCTGTATCATGATAGAACATGATCAGACTACTGAATATAGAGCTGTATCATGATAGAACATGGTCTGACTACTGAATATAGAGCTTTATCATGATAGAACATGGTCAGACTACTGAATATAGAGCTGAATCATGATAGAACATGGTCAGACTACTGAATATAGAGCTGTATCATGATAGGACATGGTCAGACTTCTGAATATAGAGCTGTATCATGATAGAACATGGTCAGACTACTGAATATAGAGCTGAAAAATTATAGATCAAGGTCAGACTACTGAATATAGAGCTGTATCATGATAGAACATGTTCAGACTACTGAATATAGAACTGTATCATGATAGAACATTGTCAGACTACTGAATATAGAGCTGTATCATGATAGAACATGGGCAGACTACTGAATATAGAGCTGTATCATGATAGAACATGGTCAGACTACTGAATATAGAACTGAATCATGATAGAACATGGTCAGACTACTGAATATAGAGCTGTATGATGATAGAAAATGGTCAGACTACTGAATATAGAGCTTTATCATGATAGAACATGGTCAGACTACTGAATATAGAGCTGAATCATGATAGAACATGGTCAGACTACTGAATATAGAGCTGTATCATGATAGAACATGGTCAGACTACTGAATATAGAGCTGTATCATGATAGAACATGGTCAGACTACTGAATATAGAGCTGAAAAATTATAGATCAAGGTCAGACTACTGAATATAGAGCTGTATCATGATAGAACATGGTCAGACTACTGAATATAGAACTGAATCATGATAGAACATGGTCAGACTACTGAATATAGAGCTGTATCATGATAGAAAATGGTCAGACTACTGAATATAGAGCTTTATCATGATAGAACATGGTCAGACTACTGAATATAGAGCTGAATCATGATAGAACATGGTCAGACTACTGAATATAGAGCTGTATCATGATAGAACATGGTCAGACTACTGAATATAGAGCTGTATCATGATAGAACATGGTCAGACTACTGAATATAGAGCTGAAAAATTATAGATCAAGGTCAGACTACTGAATATAGAGCTGTATCATGATAGAACATGTCCAGACTACTGAATATAGAACTGTATCATGATAGAACATGGTCAGACTACTGAATATAGAGCTGTATCATGATAGAACATGGTCAGACTACTGAATATAGAGCTGTATCATGATAGAACATGGTCAGACTACTGAATATAGAGCTGTATCATGATAGAACATGGTCAGACTACTGAATATAGAGCTGTATCATGATAGAACATGGACAGACTACTGAATATAGGGCTGTATCATGATAGAACATGGTCAGACTACTGAACATAGAGCTGAATCATGATAGAACATGGTCAGACTACTGAATATAGAGCTTTATCATGATAGAACATGGTCAGACTACTGAATATAGAGCTGTATCATGATAGAACATGGTCAGACTAAAGAACATAGAGCTGTATCATGATAGAACATGGTCACACTACTGAATATAGAACTGAATCGTGATAGAACATGTTCAGACTACTGAATATAGAGCTGTATCATGAAAGAACATGGTCAGACTACTGAATATAGAGCTGTATCATGAAAGAACATGGTCAGACTACTGAATATAGAACTGAATCGTGATAGAACATGGTCAGACTACTGAATATAGAGCTGTATCATGATAGAACATGGACAGACTACTGAATATAGAGCTGTATCATGATAGAACATGGTCACACTACTGAATATAGAACTGAATCGTGATAGAACATGGTCAGACTACTGAATATAGAGCTGTATCATGAAAGAACATGGACAGACTACTGAATATAGAGCTGTATCATGATAGAACATGGTCAGACTACTGAATATAGAGCTTTATCATGATAGAACATGGTCAGACTACTGAATATAGAGCTGTATCATGATAGAACATGATCAGACTACTGAATATAGAGCTGTTTCATGATAGAACATGGTCTGACTACTGAATATAGAGCTTTATCATGATAGAACATGGTCAGACTACTGAATATAGAGCTGAATCATGATAGAACATGGTCAGACTACTGAATATAGAGCTGTATCATGATAGGACATGGTCAGACTTCTGAATATAGAACTGAATCGTGATAGAACATGGTCAGACTACTGAATATAGAGCTGTATCATGATAGAACATGGTCATACTACTGAATATAGAACTGAATCGTGATAGAACATGGTCAGACTACTGAATATAGAACTGAATTGTGATAGAACATGGTCAGACTACTGAATATAGAGCTGTATCATGATAGAACATGGACAGACTACTGAATATAGAGCTGTATCATGATAGAACATGGTCACACTACTGAATATAGAACTGAATCGTGATAGAACATGGTCAGACTACTGAATATAGAGCTGTATCATGAAAGAACATGGACAGACTACTGAATATAGAGCTGTATCATGATAGAACATGGTCAGACTACTGAATATAGAGCTTTATCATGATAGAACATGGTCAGACTACTGAATATAGAGCTGTATCATGATAGAACATGATCAGACTACTGAATATAGAGCTGTATCATGATAGAACATGGTCTGACTACTGAATATAGAGCTTTATCATGATAGAACATGGTCAGACTACTGAATATAGAGCTGAATCATGATAGAACATGGTCAGACTACTGAATATAGAGCTGTATCATGATAGGACATGGTCAGACTTCTGAATATAGAGCTGTATCATGATAGAACATGGTCAGACTACTGAATATAGAGCTGAAAAATTATAGATCAAGGTCAGACTACTGAATATAGAGCTGTATCATGATAGAACATGTTCAGACTACTGAATATAGAACTGTATCATGATAGAACATTGTCAGACTACTGAATATAGAGCTGTATCATGATAGAACATGGGCAGACTACTGAATATAGAGCTGTATCATGATAGAACATGGTCAGACTACTGAATATAGAACTGAATCATGATAGAACATGGTCAGACTACTGAATATAGAGCTGTATGATGATAGAAAATGGTCAGACTACTGAATATAGAGCTTTATCATGATAGAACATGGTCAGACTACTGAATATAGAGCTGAATCATGATAGAACATGGTCAGACTACTGAATATAGAGCTGTATCATGATAGAACATGGTCAGACTACTGAATATAGAGCTGTATCATGATAGAACATGGTCAGACTACTGAATATAGAGCTGAAAAATTATAGATCAAGGTCAGACTACTGAATATAGAGCTGTATCATGATAGAACATGGTCAGACTACTGAATATAGAACTGAATCATGATAGAACATGGTCAGACTACTGAATATAGAGCTGTATCATGATAGAAAATGGTCAGACTACTGAATATAGAGCTTTATCATGATAGAACATGGTCAGACTACTGAATATAGAGCTGAATCATGATAGAACATGGTCAGACTACTGAATATAGAGCTGTATCATGATAGAACATGGTCAGACTACTGAATATAGAGCTGTATCATGATAGAACATGGTCAGACTACTGAATATAGAGCTGAAAAATTATAGATCAAGGTCAGACTACTGAATATAGAGCTGTATCATGATAGAACATGTCCAGACTACTGAATATAGAACTGTATCATGATAGAACATGGTCAGACTACTGAATATAGAGCTGTATCATGATAGAACATGGTCAGACTACTGAATATAGAGCTGTATCATGATAGAACATGGTCAGACTACTGAATATAGAGCTGTATCATGATAGAACATGGTCAGACTACTGAATATAGAGCTGTATCATGATAGAACATGGACAGACTACTGAATATAGGGCTGTATCATGATAGAACATGGTCAGACTACTGAACATAGAGCTGAATCATGATAGAACATGGTCAGACTACTGAATATAGAGCTTTATCATGATAGAACATGGTCAGACTACTGAATATAGAGCTGTATCATGATAGAACATGGTCAGACTAAAGAACATAGAGCTGTATCATGATAGAACATGGTCACACTACTGAATATAGAACTGAATCGTGATAGAACATGTTCAGACTACTGAATATAGAGGTGTATCATGAAAGAACATGGTCAGACTACTGAATATAGAGCTGTATCATGAAAGAACATGGTCAGACTACTGAACATAGAACTGTATAACCAACAGCTTGCTCAGGCCCCAGATGACCTGTCCTGGTTTGCCTTGCCTGTCCTGACTGTTCATGTCCTATATAGTTGCCGAACTCTCAGAATGAGTAGAGCAGCAACAACACAGCCAATATACTTATGGCAGTCTGTTCCCTAGATAGCAGATATCATTATGGCAGTCTGTTCCCTAGATAGCAGATATCATTATGGCAGTCTGTTCCCTAGATAGCAGATATCATTATGGCAGTCTGTTCCCTAGATAGCAGATATCATTATGGCAGTCTGTTCCCTAGATAGCAGATATCATTATGGCAGCCTGTTCCCTAGATAGCAGATATCATTATGGCAGTCTGTTCCCTAGATAGCAGATATCATTATGGCAGTCTGTTCCCTAGAAAGCAGATATCATTATGGCAGTCTGTTCCCTAGATAGCAGATATCATTATGGCAGCCTGTTCCCTAGATAGCAGATATCATTATGGCAGCCTGTTCCCTAGATAGCAGATATCATTATGGCAGTCTGTTCCCTAGATAGCAGATATCATTATGGCAGCCTGTTCCCTAGATAACAGATATCATTATGGCAGTCTGTTCCCTAGATAGCAGATATCATTATGGCAGTCTGTTCCCTAGATAGCAGATATCATTATGGCAGTCTGTTCCCTAGATAGCAGATATCCTTATGGCAGTCTGTTCCCTAGATAGCAGATATCATTATGGCAGCCTGTTCCCTAGATAGCAGATATCATTATGGCATCCTTTTCCCTAGATAGCAGATATCATTATGGCAGTCTGTTCCCTAGATAGCAGATATCCTTATGGCAGTCTGTTCCCTAGATAGCAGATATCATTATGGCAGTCTGTTCCCTAGATAGCAGATATCATTATGGCAGTCTGTTCCCTAGATAGCAGATATCATTATGGCAGTCTGTTCCCTAGATAGCAGATATCATTATGGCAGCCTGTTCCCTAGATAGCAGATATCCTTATGGCAGTCTGTTCCCTAGATAGCAGATATCATTATGGCAGTCTGTTCCCTAGATAGCAGATATCATTATGGCAGCCTGTTCCCTAGATAGCAGATATCATTATGGCAGTCTGTTCCCTAGATAGCAGATATCATTATGGCAGCCTGTTCCCTAGATAGCAGATATCATTATGGCAGTCTGTTCCCTAGATAGCAGATATCATTATGGCAGTCTGTTCCCTAGATAGCAGATATCATTATGGCAGCCTGTTCCCTAGATAGCAGATATCATTATGGCAGTCTGTTCCCTAGATAGCAGATATCATTATGGCAGTCTGTTCCCTAGATAGCAGATATCATTATGGCAGTCTGTTCCCTAGATAGCAGATATCATTATGGCAGCCTGTTCCCTAGATAGCAGATATCATTATGGCAGTCTGTTCCCTAGATAGCAGATATCATTATGGCAGTCTGTTCCCTAGATAGCAGATATCATTATGGCAGTCTGTTCCCTAGATAGCAGATATCATTATGGCAGTCTGTTCCCTAGATAGCAGATATCATTATGGCAGCCTGTTCCCTAGATAGCAGATATCATTATGGCAGTCTGTTCCCTAGATAGCAGATATCATTATGGCAGTCTGTTCCCTAGATAGCAGATATCATTATGGCAGTCTGTTCCCTAGATAGCAGATATCATTATGGCAGTCTGTTCCCTAGATAGCAGATATCATTATGGCAGTCTGTTCCCTAGATAGCAGATATCATTATGGCAGCCTGTTCCCTAGATAGCAGATATCATTATGGCAGCCTGTTCCCTAGATAGCAGATATCATTATGGCAGTCTGTTCCCTAGATAGCAGATATCATTATGGCAGTCTGTTCCCTAGATAGCAGATATCATTATGGCAGTCTGTTCCCTAGATAGCAGATATCATTATGGCAGTCTGTTCCCTAGATAGCAGATATCATTATGGCAGCCTGTTCCCTAGATAGCAGATATCATTATGGCAGTCTGTTCCCTAGATAGCAGATATCATTATGGCAGCCTGTTCCCTAGATAGCAGATATCATTATGGCAGTCTGTTCCCTAGATAGCAGATATCATTATGACAGTCTGTTCCCTAGATAGCAGATATCATTATGACAGTCTGTTCCCTAGATAGCAGATATCATTATGGCAGCCTGTTCCCTAGATAGCAGATATCATTATGGCAGTCTGTTCCCTAGATAGCAGATATCATTATGGCAGCCTGTTCCCTAGATAGCAGATATCATTATGGCAGTCTGTTCCCTAGATAGCAGATATCATTATGGCAGTCTGTTCCCTAGATAGCAGATATCATTATGGCAGTCTGTTCCCTAGATAGCAGATATCATTATGACAGTCTGTTCCCTAGATAGCAGATATCATTATGACAGTCTGTTCCCTAGATAGCAGATATCATTATGGCAGTCTGTTCCCTAGATAGCAGATATCATTATGGCAGTCTGTTCCCTAGATAGCAGATATCATTATGGCAGTCTGTTCCCTAGATAGCAGATATCATTATGACAGTCTGTTCCCTAGATAGCAGATATCATTATGGCAGCCTGTTCCCTAGATAGCAGATATCATTATGGCAGCCTGTTCCCTAGATAGCAGATATCATTATGGCAGCCTGTTCCCTAGATAGCAGATATCATTATGGCAGCCTGTTCCCTAGATAGCAGATATCATTATGGCAGCCTGTTCCCTAGATAGCAGATATCATTATGGCAGCCTGTTCCCTAGATAGCAGATATCATTATGGCAGTCTGTTCCCTAGATAGCAGATATCATTATGGCAGCCTGTTCCCTAGATAGCAGATATCATTATGGCAGTCTGTTCCCTAGATAGCAGATATCATTATGGCAGTCTGTTCCCTAGATAGCAGATATCATTATGGCAGTCTGTTCCCTAGATAGCAGATATCATTATGGCAGTCTGTTCCCTAGATAGCAGATATCATTATGGCAGTCTGTTCCCTAGATAGCAGATATCCTTATGGCAGTCTGTTCCCTAGATAGCAGATATCATTATGGCAGTCTGTTCCCTAGATAACAGATATCATTATGGCAGTCTGTTCCCTAGATAGCAGATATCATTATGGCAGTCTGTTCCCTAGATAGCAGATATCATTATGGCAGTCTGTTCCCTAGATAGCAGATATCATTATGGCAGTCTGTTCCCTAGATAGCAGATATCATTATGGCATCCTGTTCCCTAGATAGCAGATATCCTTATGGCAGTCTGTTCTCCAGATAATAGGCCCCAACTCTGGTCAAACGTAGTGCACTATGTATTGAAAGAGTGCCATTTCAGACTCACCACACCAGGCAAGTCAGAGAAGACAGTAACATCACAATACCAGGCCAGTCGTCTTTTTTGATGCCAGTCAGAGAAGACAGTAACATCACCACACCAGGCCAGTCAGAGAAGACAGTAACATCACCACACCAGGCCAGTCAGAGAATACAGTAACATCACCACACCAGGCCAGTCAGAGAAGACAGTAACATCACCACACCAGGCCAGTCAGAGAAGACAGTAACATCACAATACCAGGCCAGTCGTCTTTTTTGATGCCAGTCAGAGAAGACAGTAACATCACCACACCAGGCCAGTCAGAGAAGACAGTAACATCACCACACCAGGCCAGTCAGAGAAGACAGTAACATCACCACACCAGGCCAGTCAGAGAAGACAGTAACATCACCACACCAGGCCAGTCAGAGAAGACAGTAACATCACCACACCAGGCCAGTCAGAGAAGACAGTAACATCACCACACCAGGCCAGTCGTCCTTTGTGATGCCAGTCAGAGAAGACAGTAACATCCCCACACCAGGCCAGTCGTCCTTTGTGATGCCAGTCAGAGAAGACAGTAACATCACCACACCAGGCCAGTCGTCCTTTGTGATGCCAGTCAGAGAAGACAGTAACATCACCACACCAGGCCAGTCGTCCTTTGTGATGCCAGTCAGAGAAGACAGTAACATCACCACACCAGGCCAGTCGTCCTTTGTGATGCCAGTCAGAGAAGACAGTAACATCCCCACACCAGGCCAGTCGTCCTTTGTGATGCCAGTCAGAGAAGACAGTAACATCCCCACACCAGGCCAGTCGTCCTTTGTGATGCCAGTCAGAGAAGACAGTAACATCCCCACACCAGGCCAGTCGTCCTTTGTGATGCCAGTCAGAGAAGCAGCAACCCTCAGGGACTTATCCCCAGACAGACAGCTCAGTAAAGAGCACTGATTAAATGCAGGCGAAAAGAGAGAAAACATCTCATCCAGACCATATTTAGTATTCATGGAACAGACAGCCATACAAGGGTTCACCTTGAGAGGTCAGAGCAGGGACTGTATCCCAAATAGTTCCCTGTTCCCTATGAAGTGCACTACTTTTGATGGGCTTTGATTAAAGGCTCTGGTCAAAACTGGTGCCCTACAAAGGGAATAGGGTGCCATTTGAGACACAAACCAGGAAGACTGGATGACTGGAATCCCAGAGTGCTTTGCAGCATGGCCAAGTTTAGCATTTAGGACTTTGGAACACAGCTGATTGTGTTTTTGAGTGCTTTTGATTATCTGGTTGATTTAGAGGGAATTGAAAATGGTAAATAGAACCCATAGACTAGAGTAGAATTAAAAGTTGTATATGCAGGGACATTCTTCGTTTCAACTCCACTGACACTGTGGTTGTGATGAATTCACTGACTTAGTCAATACTGGGTATGCCTCACAATGGCACCCTATTTCGTACATAGTGTCAATCAATCAAGTCATTTATTTAGCTCTCCCTAATGCAACCCAATTCACTGTAAAAAATAAAAATAAAAAAAAATCTGGTCATTTAGTTTTTTCAGACATTTCCATACTTAGAAGAATAGCTAGTAAATCACATTAACAACACGGCGTAGATTGCAGAGCACTGGCTGTACTGGTGTGGCCCATATTTATAGTCATAAATACAATAGAACCTCTGATGTCAGCAAATTCATTACCAGTGACTTGAATTTAATGCTTCAACCAAACAGAACAGCTAGGCCTCTGGAGTATAAAAGCTACGTCCCAAATGGAATCCTATTCCCTATATAGTGCACTGCTTTTGACCAGGGCTCATTATGACTCTGGGCAACACTAGTGCGCACTATATAGGGAATATTGTGGCATTTTTGGTGGGGAGCAGACATACCGTAGTCAGTTATAATGGTTTACATCTAACTGAGATACATGAGGGATGTTATATAGAACTAATAGCATACATTACAATACTGAACATATATAATCTGGCAGGTGACATCCTTGAACATTATTATGATTTATAAAGTTAACAGAATATTATTATTCCACAGTTAAACATCTATTTACATATTTTAGAATAAGTAGCATTTATATCCAACACATAAGGTATTGGTCAACACTGTTATTTTCATCATAGTTAGGTCTTAAACACAGATGAAAGATTGCAACAGTTATCTGTTATTTTACTGGTCTGGTACAAATAATCTGTTAGAGTTATCTGTTGTTTTACTGGCCTGGTCCAAATAATCTGTTACAGTTATCTGTTGTTTTACTGGCCTGGTACAAATAATCTGTTACAGTTATCTGTTGTTTTACTGGCCTGGTCCAAATAATCTGTTACAGTTATCTGTTGTTTTACTGGCCTGGTACAAATAATCTGTTAGAGTTATCTGTTGTTTTACTGGCCTGGTCCAAATAATATGTTACAGTTATCTGTTGTTTTACTGGTCTGGTCCAAATCATCTGTTACAGTTATCTGTTGTTTTACTGGTCTGGTCCAAATAATCTGTTACAGTTATCTGTTGTTTTAATGGTCTGGTCCAAATAATCTGTTACAGTTATCTGTTGTTTTACTGGCCTGGTCCAAATAATCTGTTACAGTTATCTGTTGTTTTACTGGCCTGGTACAAATAATCTGTTACAGTTATCTGTTGTTTTACTGGCCTGGTCCAAATAATCTGTTACAGTTATCTGTTGTTTTACTGGTCTGGTACAAATAATCTGTTAGAGTTATCTGTTGTTTTACTGGCCTGGTCCAAATAATCTGTTACAGTTATCTGTTGTTTTACTGGCCTGGTCCAAATAATCTGTTACAGTTATCTGTTGTTTTACTGGCCTGGTCCAAATAATCTGTTAGAGTTATCTGTTGTTTTACTGGCCTGGTCCAAATAATCTGTTACAGTTATCTGTTGTTTTACTGGCCTGGTCCAAATAATCTGTTAGAGTTATCTGTTGTTTTACTGGCCTGGTACAAATAATCTGTTACAGTTATCTGTTGTTTTACTGGCCTGGTCCAAATAATCTGTTAGAGTTATCTGTTGTTTTACTGGCCTGGTACAAATAATCTCAATTCATGTCCATGCATGCTTAAGCACATTTCAAATGTCTTAAAAATGTTCTTTTAAAACCATTCTGAGCTGTGCTTGCCACTCCGAGTACTTCAGAACAATACCAAACCATTTTATATTAGTTCCTTCTGTCTGAATGAATCCTATAGACTAGAGAAAGACGATGCAATCCTCGTGTTTAAATACCTTACTGTAACTTTCAGAACTAATTCCATTATATGCATAAACAGTTCAGTAGACTTACAGAATTGGGTTATTGTCTTGAAATGACAACAAACCAACACACTCTAAACACGATATGAAGTTTATTGTGAAAAAAAGACGATGGAAAAAAACTAAAACAAAAAGTTGCAGAAATTGGATTTGAAGTGCAGAACAAAAAGTGACAGAACCAATTTTCATTCTCCACAGCCTTTAACATGTTATACTCCCCCTCTATCTATACACACACTCACACACACACACACACACACACAGACACACACACACAGACCCCCCCCCCCCCACACACACACACACACACATGCAGACACACACACACACACACACACACACAGACACACACACACACACACACACACAGACACACTCACACAGACCTCCCCCCCCCCCCCCCCACACACACACACACACACACACACACACACACACACACACACACACACACACACACACACACACACACACACACACACACACACACACTCACATGCAAACACACTCACATGCAGACACACACAGACCCCCCCCCCCCCCCCACACACACACACACACATGCAGACACACACACACACAGACAGACACACTCACACAGACCCCCCCCCCCCCCACACACACACACACACACACACACACACACACACACACACACACACACACACACACACACACACACACACAGACACACACACACACACACACACACACACACACACACACACACACACACACACACACACACACACACACACACACACACTCACATGCAAACACACTCACATGCAGACACACACACACACACTCTATCTATCCACACAGACACACACACACACACAAACAGACACACACACACACACACTCACACACAGACCCACACACAACCTCTATCTATCTGTTCACACAAAATTGGTTAGCATCTTGACACATGGGAGATTTGAAGGCTCTTCTTGTTTTCTTACACTGTCGGTGTACTAAATGGCACCCTATTCCCTATATAGTGCACAATGCTGAGAGTAGGGTGACATTTTGGGGATACAGACAGAATTTCGTGAATGGGAAAACTCACAGAGAGAATATAGTTGATGAACAAGCTAGTTGGTTCAATTATATGGTATTGGGTATTTTCTTTTAAAAGTTGAAGGGAGTAAAGCAGATGTTACAAGACAGGATTCTACAGGCAGATGTTACAAGACAGGATTCTACAGGCAGATGTTTACAAGACAGGATTCTACAGGCAGATGTTTACAAGACAGGATTCTACAGGCAGATGTTTACAAGACAGGATTCTACAGGCAGATGTTTACAAGACAGGATTCTACAGGCAGATGTTTACAAGACAGGATTCTACAGGCAGATGTTTACAAGACAGGATTATAATGGTAGATGTTTACAAGACAGGATTCTACAGGCAGATGTTTACAAGACAGGATTCTACAGGCAGATGTTTACAAGACAGGATTCTACAGGCAGATGTTACAAGACAGGATTCTACAGGCAGATGTTTGCAAGACAGGATTCTACAGGCAGATGTTTACAGGACAGGATTCTACAGGCAGATGTTACAAGACAGGATTCTAAAAGGCAGATGATACAAGTCAGGATTCTACAGGCAGATGTTACAAGACAGGATTCTACAGGCAGATGTTACAAGACAGGATTCGAATGGTAGATGTTTACAAGACAGGATTCTACAGGCAGATGTTTACAAGACATGATTCTACAGGCAGATGTTTACAAGACAGGATTCTACAGGCAGATGTTTATAAGACAGGATTCTACAGGCAGATGTTACAAGACAGGATTCGAATGGTAGATGTTTACAAGACAGGATTCTACAGGCAGATGTTTACAAGACATGATTCTACAGGCAGATGTTTACAAGACAGGATTCTAATGGTAGATGTTTACAAGACAGGATTCTACAGGCAAATGTTTACAAGACAGGATTCTACAGGCAGATGTTAAAAGACAGGATTCTACAGGCAGATGTTTACAAGACAGGATTCTACAGGCAGATGTTTACAAGACAGGATTCTACAGGCAGATGTTTACAAGACAGGATTCTACAGGCAGATGTTACAAGACAGGATTATAAAAGGCAGATGATACAAGTCAGGATTCTACAGGCAGATGTTACAAGACAGGATTCTACAGGCAGATGTTCCAAGACAGGATTCTAATGGTAGATGTTTACAAGACAGGATTCTACAGGCAGATGTTTACAAGACATGATTCTACAGGCAGATGTTTACAAGACAGGATTCTACAGGCAGATGTTTATAAGACAGGATTCTACAGGCAGATGTTACAAGACAGGAGTCTAATGGTAGATGTTTACAAGACCGGATTCTAATGGCAGATGTTTACAAGACAGGATTCTACAGGCAGATGTTTACAAGACAGGATTCTAATGGTAGATGTTTACAAGACAGGATTCTAATGGTAGATGTTTACAAGACCGGATTCTAATGGCAGATGTTTACAAGACAGGATTCTACAGGCAGATGTTTACAAGACAGGATTCTAATTGTAGATGTTTACAAGACAGGATTCTACAGGCAGATGTTTACAAGACAGGATTCTACAGGCAGATGTTTACAAGACAGGATTCTAATGGTAGATGTTTACAAGACAGGATTCTAATGGTAGATGTTTACAAGACAGGATTCTACAGGCAGATGTTTACAAGACAGGATTCTACAGGCAGATGTTTACAAGACAGGATTCTAATGGTAGATGTTTACAAGACAGGATTCTAATTGTAGATGTTTACAAGACAGGATTCTACAGGCAGATGTTTACAAGACAGGATTCTAATGGTAGATGTTTACAAGACAGGATTCTACAGGCAGATGTTTACAAGACGGGATTCTACAGGCAGGTGTTTACAAGACAGGATTCTACAGGCAGATGTTACAAGACAGGATTCTACAGGCAGATGTTACAAGACAGGATTCTACAGGCAGATGTTTACAAGACAAGATTCTACAGGCAGATGTTTACAAGACAGGATTCTACAGGCAGATGTTTACAAGACAGGATTCTACAGGCAAATGTTTACAAGACAGGATTCTACAGCCAGATGTTTACAAGACAGGATTATACAGGCAGATGTTTACAAGACAGGATTCTACAGGCAGATGTTTACAAGACAGGATTCTACAGGCAGATGTTACAAGACATGATTCTAAAAGGCAGATGATACAAGTCAGGATTCTACAGGCAGATGTTACAAGACAGGATTCTACAGGCAGATGTTACAAGACAGGATTCTAATGGTAGATGTTTACAAGACAGGATTCTACAGGCAGATGTTTACAAGACAGGATTCTACAGGCAGATGTTTACAAGACAGGATTCTACAGGCAGATGTTTATAAGACAGGATTCTACAGGCAGATGTTTACAAGACAGGATTCTACAGTTACCGCTGTTATATTGTCTCATTAATACATATTGGTTTATGTTTTGGTCATAGCAGATTAAAAAAAAAAGGTCACTCCACTTCCAGTTCGTATTCTGTATCAACCTGTTCAGCCATTAATATGTGAAACTTGTAAAGGTCATGCAAAGGGTCCTAAATGGTACCCTATTCCCTATAGAATGTAGGATAGGCTCCTGGTAAAAACAAAGTGTGCACTATATAGGGAATAGGGTGCCATTTGTGACACAAACATTGACATGTCACATTGGAGATCATACCTGGCGTGAAATATGAAACCATCTGCTCAGCACTATGTAATAAGAGCTGTATTTACAGATATAACCCGCCAGACTGCATTTAAGGGCGTAGTGGGGTGAAGGATGAGGTGCTGTCACGTATCGCCACACTGTAAGAGAACTTTCAACTTATTAGAGGACTAAAAATAGGTTTATATGGGATGCTCTACCCTATAAATAGATGTAATGCCCCATGTATATAGCTATCTACCCTATGACTTTACAAAGATTAAATCATGCTTTGATGCTATACTTGGTCTGATGTGAAAATGTTAAGCTCAGTGTTGTCTGTTATGTGCTTCCTTCAGCCAACTCCTCTGACTGAAATTCACCAGCGATTTTACTCAAAGAGAAAAGTTAACCCGAAGAATTCAAAGATTGTTATTCAATGACAATGGTTATAGGAAATCAGATCATGAGAAAACACCGGTAGAAAATCATTTTTTTTTATGAGCGTGTGACGTTCGATGGCAAAACACTGCCATCTGCTGCGGCAGTCAAACATTACAAAGTAATCAGAGGTGACGTCACAGGTTCCAGAGTTACGTGGCGAAAATAGTTGTCCTGGTGAAATGGTGCTGCTGCCACAATTACATAAGATTTACAGGCATAATATATAGACGATAAATAAACAGACATAATACATAGACAAAAAAATGTTGTCTACTATGTGACTATAATACCATTATGTATATTTTGACTATATTTAGGGCAGTGTCTCTCGCATTGTTATGGAAATTGTTCTATTCGCTTTAAATTTGGTTATTGTCAAGTTAAGTGTTTGATTATGAATGATGAAAGGAGAAATTAAGACAACTAATGTTTATCAAAGTAACTTTAAGACTAAAAACAGGGTGTGATCAGGGTACTGTGCAACAGGAAGTTGGACTCCATACAATGATCGAGACGCATGCCAGCTCTTACAACACCTGGCTAGGTATTTAACCTGTCAGCTAACCACATCATATGATATAGCAATCTGATAGTGGGTGTGTTTGGGGTAAGGCAAAAGCAACCGACTGTTGATGAAAGACGAGGAGTGAAGTCTGGGAGGGGGGTGTGTTTGCGACAGACTAAAAGTCGGACTGTAGGTGGTTTTCCAACAGCAAGGCTCAGGGCCCGGTTTCCCAAAAAGCATTTTAAGGCTAAATTCATCGTTAGACCCGTCGCATGTGAATCGATAAATCTCCGAGCAGTTTTCCCAAAACCATCGTTATTAATTAACGCTTGTAATCTAACGCCTTCCTCAGACCACATCTAACGCCGCGTGTACGCGACATGACTTTCAAAGTCCTAACATCGCTGAGCCTCTCACATGAAACAAAGTATAGCCAACGTAGTGGTGCACACACCAAACGAAGTGGCACACACGGGGGTCACGCTGACTACAACATTCTTCACTTGGTCGTGAGGATTTGTCGATACCACGCTGTCTCGCTAAAAAATAATGATGTGATTTGATTTATTAACATAGCTACAACAAGCTGTGGCTCCTCAAAGCAGCCTCAAACGTTTTCAGTCAGACATTCACGCTTGCTATAAAGAGTTGAAATGTCTAGCCGACATTTTGAATTGAATAACATTGCTTGAGCATTCCAGAGTTGTAACGATGACACTTTGGCTTTTGGTTCAAGTGGAAACGCATACTACTAGTAGTCATGGTTCCTGCTCGAGAATCTACACATTCTGGGTGATGAGAAACATCATCTCTCTGGCGAGCTCTCATTGGCTATGGCTGATCACCGTTCTCAAAACTTGTCGTTGCACATCTCACATTACCAGAGTATTGCAGATTTTGTGCTGATTAAAATCAAACGTTTGAAAATAATCGGTGACGTCTGGGACCGCTCAAAGACGTGATCGGTAACCCTCCGTCTCTGACCCACTCACAATAAAGCAGCGTCACGAGTAGGCAACGACACGAGGATTTTGTCTCCGATCTCAAAAACTTGTCTGGGACAGCTAAATCGGGGCCAAAATCGTGTGGTGTACACCCGGCTTAACGCCTCGGTCACACTGACCGTGTTCTCCCATACGGCAAAGTAGTATATTGTCTAACTTTCACTGGGGACAGTGGGGACATGTCCCCCCCAGATTCTGAAATGGCATTTTTAGGACCATGCGGACATCTCCGAGCGTTCAGGTAGGCTGTTTGGAGTGTTTACCTGACTGGATTAAAAAAAAGATATACAGTTGAAGTCGGAAGTTTACATACACCTTAGCCAAATACATTTAAGCTCCGGACATTTAATCCTAGTAGAAATTCACTGTTTTAGGTCAGTTAGGATCCCCACTTTATTTAAAGAATGTGAAATGTCAGAATAATAGTAGAGAGAATGATTTATTTCAGCTTTTGTTTCTTTCATCACATTCCCAGTGGGTCAGAAGTTTACATACACTCAATTAGTATTTGGTAGCATTGCCTTTGAATTGTTTAACTTGGGTCAAACGTTTCGGTTAGCCTTCCACAATCCTGACTGATGTCTTGATGTTGCTTCAATATATCCACATAATTTTCCATCCTCATGATGCCATCTCTTTTGTGAAGTGCACCAGTCCCTCCTGCAGCAAAGCACCCCCACAACATGGTGCTGCCACCCCCGTGCTTCACGGTTGGGATGGTGTTCTTCAGCTTGCAAGCGTCCCCCTTTTTCCTCCAAACATAACGATGGTCATTAGGGCCAAACAGTTCTATTTTTGTTTCATCAGACCAGAGGACATTTCTCCAAAAAGTACGATCTTTGTCCCCATGTGCAGTTGCAAACCATAGTCTGGCTTTTTTATGGCGGTTTTGGAGCAGTGGCTTCTTCCTTGCTGAGCAGCAATTCAGGTTATGTTGATATAGGACTTGTTTTACTGTGGATATAGATACTTTTGTACCGGTTTCCTCCAGCATCTTCACAAGGTCCTTTGCTGTTGTTCTGGGATTGATTTGCACTTTTCGCACCAAAGTACATTCATCTCTAGGAGACAGAACGCGTCTCCTTCCTGAGCGGTATGACGGCTGCATGGTCCCATGGTGTTTATACTTGCATACTATTGTTTGTACAGATGAACGTGGTACCTTCAGGCGTTTGGAAATTGCTCCCAAGGATGAACCAGACTTGTGGAGGTCTACACATTTTTTTCTGAGGTCTTGTCTGAATTCTTTTTATTTTCCCATGATGTCAAGCTAAGAGGCACTGAGTTTGAAGGTAGGCCTTGAAATACATCCACAGGTACACCTCCAATTTCTCTCAAATTATGTCAATTAGCCTAACAGAGGCTTCTAAAGCCCTGATGGAATTTTCTGGAATTTTCCAAGCTGATAAAAGGCACAGTCAACTTAGTGTATGTAAACTTCTGACCCACTGGAATTGTGATACAGTGAAATAATCTGTCTGTAAACAATTGTTGGAAAAATACTTGTGTCATACACAAAGTAGATGTCCTAACCGACTTGCCAAAACTATAGTTTGTTAATGTAACCGATGTGAAATAGCTAGCTAGGTAGCGGTAGTGCGCGTTAGCAGCCTTTCAGTCGGTGACGTCACTTGCTCTGAAACCTTGAAGTAGTGGTTCCCCTTGCTCTGCAAGGGCCGCGGCTTTTGTGGAGCGATGGGTAACAATGCTTTGTGGGTGACTGTTGTTGATGTGTGCAGAGGGTCCCTGGTTCGCGCCCGTGTCGGGGCGAGGGGACGGTCTAAAGTTATACTGTTACATTAACAAGAAATTTGTGGAGTGGTTGAAAAATGAGTTTTAATGACTCCAACCTAAGTGTATGTAAACTTCCGACTTCAACTGTATAAAACATGGTTTATATGTGGTTGCAATCAATGACTGTATGTGGTTGTAATCCACTATTATTTTGGGCTGACTCCTCTAAAGATTTCCATTGGGAATTGTTTATGCCTGTTGCCACCAGCAGGGGGCGAGGGAGAACAGAGGTTGGTGTCTCCCCTCCCCTCAACAACACTGGAAGAAGACGCCTGTGACAACTACCATTACTCTCACAGTGTTATTTCTTTGTTCTCTTAAACAAGTATGTGGTGTACACAACCACATTATCTATTGAAAATGGTTATCTATAAAACAACATAGCGCAGGCAGTAGGAAGCTCTCTCAACCATTTATATGCAGATGATACAGTCTTATACTCAGCTGGCCCCTCCCTGGATTTTGTGTAAAACACTCTAAAACAAAGCTTTCTTAGTGTCCAACAAGCTTTCTCTGCCCTTAACCTTGTTCTGAACACCTTCAAAACAAAGGTCATGTGGTTTGGTCAGAAGAATGCCCCTCTCCCCACAGGTGTGATTACTACCTCTGAGGGTTTAGAGCTTGAGGTAGTCACCTCATACAAGTACTTGGGAGTATGGCTAGACGGTGCACTGTCCTTCTCTCAGCACATATCAAAGCTGCAGGCTAAAGTTACATCTAGACTTGGTTTCCTCTATCGTAATCGCTCCTCTTTCACCCCAGCTGCCAAACTAACCCTGATTCAGATGACCATCCTACCCATGCTAGATTACGGAGACATAATTTATAGATCGGCAGGTAAGGGTGCTCTCGAGCGACTAGATGTTCTTTACCATTCGGCCATCAGATTTTCCACCAATGCTCATTATAGGACACATCACTGCACTCTACACTCCTCTATAAACTGGTCATCTCTGTATACTCGTCGCAAGACCCACTGGTTGATGCTTATTTATAGAACCCTCTTAGGCTTCACTCCCCCCTATCTGAGATACCTACTGCAGCCCTCATCCTGCAGTTTTATCTCAATATCTTAATACAAAGACTCAACCAAAGACTCTTTACCTTGTTGCCTTTGTGCTGTAGTCTGTGCCCAATAATTTGTGTACCATGTTTTGTGCTGCTACCATGTTGTGGTGCTACCATGCTGTGTTGTCATGTGTTGCTGCTATGCTATGTTGTTGTCTTAGGTCTCTCTTTATGTAGTGTTGTGTTGTCTCTCTCATCATAGTGTTTGTTTTGTGTTATATATTTATTTTTAATCCCAGTCACAATCCTCGCAGGAGACCTTTTGCCTTCTGGTAGGCCGTCATTGTAAATAAGAATTTGTTCTTAACTGACTTGCCTAGTTAAATCAAGTTTAAATAAATAAAATACATTTAAATATCTGAGTGATACTTACCTTTTTTATGTTGAAATTGTAATGTTGAAATGTGTAAACTGCAACTCCATACCAATCTTTTGATTGATCGCAATCAGTTTCATGGGAATCAGCATTTCGCTCTTCTCGTATTACTGTTTCATGAGCGAATTAGAATGAATGAAACTGTTAGCCTGTCTTGTTTTCTGTCTCAATCAAAGATCCTGCCTAATGGCACCCTCTGTTGAGTTTTGTCGCATGAGAGAAAAAGGAATATAATTGAAATGAGTTGTTTTTGTTATAGCAGTAACATATTAGCCTTACTATGCTATGAAATTAGTTGTTTTTGATGAAGCAGTAACATATTAGCCCTACTATGCTATGCTATGCTATCTTGCCAGACATTGATTCTTTGATGTAACTTTACTAAACGAGCGCCATTGTGAGAAATGATTATCTTCCATTTATTATAATAATAATATTAAGTGATGAGTTATATATTATATTATTATACTATTATATGATGAAATGTAATTTTAAGTGAAAGGACTGAATGGACATTTTAAGCCAAAGGTGCTGACAGGACAGTGCCAGCATCACGCGGTGATGTTAATTAAAGAAGTTGAACCAACTTGTGGTGTTGAAAAGGACAGTTCCAGGATCAGGCAGTGATGTTAATTAAAGAAGTTGAACCAACTTGTGGTGCTGAAAAGGACAGTTCCAGGATCAGGCAGTGATGTTAATTAAAGAAGTTGAACCAACTTGTGGTGCTGAAAAGGACAGTTCCAGGATCAGGCAGTGATGTTAATTAAAGAAGTTGAACCAACTTTTGGTTGCGAAAAGGACAGTTCCAGGATCAGGCAGTGATGTTAATTAAAGAAGTTGAACCAACTTGTGGTGCTGAAAAGGACAGTTCCAGGATCAGGCAGTTAAAGAAGTTGAACCAACGTGTGGTGCTGAAGGGATAGTTGAGCCATTCGGCCAGTTCAGGAACAAACAACAATCATTAGCAGTAGACCTATAGTCTAACAGTCCTACGACGACGTGGCATAGCTATTGGTAGGCTGTAGCCTAATATATTTATTATGGATCCCCATTAGTTCATGTCAAGGCAGCAGCCACTCTTCCTGGGGTTTATTATGGATCCCCGTTAGTTCCTGTCAAGACAGCAGCTACTCTTCCTGGGGTTTATTATGGATCCCCATTAGTTCCTGTCAAGGCAGCAGCTACTCTTCCTGGGGTTTATTATGGATCCCCATTAGTTCATGTCAAGGCAGCAGCTACTCTTCCTGGGGTTTGTTATGGATCCCCATTAGTTCCTGCCAAGGCAGCAGCTACTCTTCCTGGGGTTTATTATGGATCCCCATTAGTTCCTGCCAAGGCAGCAGCTACTCTTCCTGGGGTTTATTATGGATCCCCATTAGTTCCTGCCAAGGCAGCAGCTACTCTTCCTGGGGTTTATTATGGATATCCATTAGTTCCTGTCAAGGCAGCAGCTACTCTTCCTGGGGTTTATTATGGATCCCCATTAGTTCCTGCCAAGGCAGCAGCTACTCTTCCTGGGGTTTATTATGGATCCCCATTAGTTCCTGCCAAGGCAGCAGCTACTCTTCCTGGGGTTTATTATGGATCCCCATTAGTTCCTGCCAAGGCAGCAGCTACTCTTCCTGGGGTTTATTATGGATCCCCATTAGTTCCTGCCAAGGCAGCAGCTACTCTTCCTGGGGTTTATTATGGATCCCCATTATTTTTATTTTATTTTTTATTTTACCGTTATTTTACCAGGTAAGTTGACTGAGAACACGTTCTCATTTGCAGCAACGACCTGGGGAATAGTTACAGGGGAGAGGAGGGGGATGAATGAGCCAATTATAAACTGGGGATTATTAGGTGACCATGATGGTTTGAGGGCCAGATTGGGAATTTAGCCAGGACACCGGGGTTAACACCCCTACTCTTACGATAAGTGCCATGGGATCTTTAATGACCTCAGAGAGTCAGGACACCCGTTTAACGTCCCATCCGAAAGACGGCACCCTACACAGGGCAGTGTCCCCAATCACTGCCCTGGGGCATTGGGATATTTTTCAGACCAGAGGAAAGAGTGCCTCCTACTGGCCCTCCAACACCACTTCCAGCAGCATCTGGTCTCCCATCCAGGGACTGACCAGGACCGACCCTGCTTAGCTTCAGAAGCAAGCCAACAGTGGTATGCAGGGTGGTATGCTGCTGGCAAGGCAGCAGCTACTCTTCCTGGGGCCCAGCAACATTGAGGGAGTTATATACAATTTAAAATATTACATGACATTTCATAACACTTTCACAAATACAAGTAGTGATGAAGTCAATTTCTCCTCCACTTTGAACCATGAGAGATTTACATGAATACATAACAATAGATTGTTTGTGAGGAGAGCTTTACTGTGACTAGTCATTTCATTGTGTTGTGTAGTTTACCCGCTGTATCATAAATAAACTTTGATATGATTAGCTTGAACACAATATACTCTATTACAGAAATAAATAACTTTATTTGCATAGATTAAATCATCAAATGAATTGACCGAGTGGTGAACATAAATCACTTATATGTATAATTGCAGGAAATTCGTTTTTTTTTTTTTAAACAGCCATGAAATCAATTTTTGGGGTGTTAGTGTATTCATGCATCTCATAAACTATAACCTAAATGTATTATTACCTCCAAATTCACATTTCCAATTTCCCATCCTGACATACCAAGCTAGTCAATGGAGGCTAAGTATCCCAAGCAGGGCTATAGAAACTTCCAGAGGGGGGGGGGGTCAGGCTCCTCTCAACTAGTAGCCAATGGAGGCTAAGTATCCCAAGCAGGGCTATAGAAACTTCCAGAAGGGAGTCAGGCTCCTCTCAACCAGTAGCCAATGTAGGCTAAGTATCCCAAGCAGGGCTATAGAAACTTCCAGAAGGGAGTCAGGCTCCTCTCAACCAGTAGCCAATGGAGGCTAAGTATCCCAAGCAGGGCTATAGAAACTTCCAGAGGGGGGGGGGGTCAGGCTCCTCTCAACCAGTAGCCAATGTAGGCTAAGTATCCCAAGCAGGGCTATAGAAACTTCCAGAAGGGAGTCAGACTCCTCTCAACCAGTAGCCAATGTAGGCTAAGTATCCCAAGCAGGGCTATAGAAACTTCCGGGGGGGGGGGGGGGTCAGGCTCCTCTCAACTAGTAGCCAATGTAGGCTAAGTATCCCAAGCAGGGCTATAGAAACTTCCAGGGGGGGGGGGGTCAGGCTCCTCTCAACCAGTAGCCAATGTAGGCTAAGTATCCCAAGCAGGGCTATAGAAACTTCCAGAAGGGGGGTCAGGCTCCTTGGGCTTTGTGGTGGCCGCTCTGGTTTGGGTTTCCTCTGCGAAAGTGGTCACACATCGTTCGGGGTTCCACTGCGCAAGAGGGGTTAAGGGAGTTTTATGAACATCCTGTTGAGGGGTTAAGGGAGTTTTATGAACATCCTGTTGAAGGGTTAAGGGAGTTTTATGAGCATCCTGTTGAGGGGTTAAGGGAGTTTTATGAACATCCTGTTGAAGGGTTAAGGGAGTTTTATGAACATCCTGTTGAAGGGAGTTTTATGAACATCCTGTTGAGGGGTTAAGGGAGTTTTATGAACATCCTGTTGAGGGGTTGAGGGAGTTTTATGAACATCCTGTTGAAGGGTTAAGGGAGTTTTATGAACATCCTGTTGAGGGGTTAAGGGAGTTTTATGAACATCCTGTTGAGGGGTTAAGGGAGTTTTATGAACATCCTGTTGAGGGGTTAAGGGAGTTTTATGAACATCCTGTTGAGGGGTTAAGGGAGTTTTATGAACATCCTGTTGAAGGGTTAAGGGAGTTTTATGAACATCCTGTTGAAGGGTTGAGGGAGTTTTATGAACATCCTGTTGAGGGGTTGAGGGAGTTTTATGAACATCCTGTTGAGGGGTTGAGGGAGTTTTATGAACATCCTGTTGAGGGGTTGAGGGAGTTTTATGAACATCCTGTTGAAGGGTTGAGGGAGCTTTATGAACATCCTGTTGAAGGGTTAAGGGAGTTTTATGAACATCCTGTTGAAGGGTTGAGGGAGTTTTATGAACATCCTGTTGAAGGGTTGAGGGAGTTTTATGAACATCCTGAAGGCAGACACTGTCAACTCTCCCCCCCCCTCCCCCCCAAATGTTCTGATTGGCCAAAGTGGTCAAGATTCCGACGGCCCTCTGCCGTAGCGGGGAGCGTATAGATGTTTGTCAGTCTGCCCACCACAAGAGAGAAAGAAGACAGGGAAGAAACTACCATTTACACTCATTAAAACTAGTTTTTCAACCACTCTACAAATTTCTTGTTAACAAACTATAGTTTTGGCAAGTTGGTTAGGTCATGTACTTCTGCATGATACAAGTCATTTTTCCAACAATTTTTTCCAGACAGATTATTTCACTTATAATTCACTGTATCACAATTCCAGTGGGTCAGAAGTTTACATACACTGTGCCTTTAAACAGCTTGGAAGTTTCCAGAAAATTGTCATGGCTTTAGAAGCTTCTGATAGGCTAATTGACCTCATTTGAGTCAATTGGAGGTGTACCTGTGGATGTATTTCAAGGCTACTTTCAAACTCAGTGTCTCTTTGCTTGACATCATAGGAAAATCTAAAGAAATCAGCCAAGACCTCAGAAAAATTATTGTAGACCTCCACAAGTCTGGTTCATCCTTGGGAGCAATTTCCAAACGCCTGAAGGTACCACGTTCATCTGTACAAACAATAGAAGGCAAATATAAACACCATGGGACCACGCAGCCATCACACCGCTCAGGAAGGAGACGCGTTCTGTCTCCTAGAGATGAACGCATTTTTGTGCGAAAAGTGCAAATCAATCCCAGAACAACAGCAAAGGACCTTGTGAAGATGCTGGAGGAAACAGGTACAAAAGTATCTATATCCACAGTCAAACGAGTCCTATGTCGACATAACCTGAAAGGCTGCTCAGCAAGGAAGAAGCCACTGCTCCAAAACCGCCATAAAAAAGCCAGACTATGGTTTGCAGCTGCACATGGGGACAAAGTTCGTACTTTTTGGAGAAATGTCCTCTGGTCTGATGAAACAAAAATAGAACTGTTTGGCCCTAATGACCATCGTTATGTTTGGAGGAAAAAAGGGGAGGCTTGCAAGCCGAAGAACTCCATCCCAACCGTGAAGCACGGGGGTGGCAGCATCATGTTGTGGGGGTTCTTTGCTGCAGGAGGGACTGGTACACATCACAAAAGAGATGGCATCATGAGGAGGAAAATTATGTGGATATATTGAAGCAACATATCAAGACATCAGTCAGGAAGTTAAAGCTCGGTCGCAAAGGCGTCTTCCAAATGGACAATGACCATAAGCAAAATGGCTTAAGGACAACAAAGTAAAGGTATTGGAGTGGCCATCACAAAGCCCTGACCTCAATCCTATCGACAATTTGTGGGCAGAACTGAAAAAGCGTGTTGCGAGCAAGGAGGCCTACAAACCTGACTCAGTTACTCCAGCTCTGTCATGAGGAATGGGCCAAAATACACCCAACTTATTGTGGGAAGCTTGTGGAAGGCTACCTGAAACGTTTGACCCAAGTTAAACAATTTAAAGGCAATGCTACCAAATACTAATTCAGTGTATGTAAACTTCTGACCCACTGGGAATGTGATGAAATTAATAAAAGCTAAAATAAATAATTCTCTCTACTATTATTCTGACATTTCACATTCTTAAAACAAAGTGGTGATCCTAACTGACCTAAGACAGGGAATTTCTCGTAGGATTAAATGTCAGGAATTGTGAAAAACTGAGTTTAAATGTATTTGGCTAACGTGTATGTTAACTTCCGACTTCAACTGTACCTCTAGTCTGTCTGCTATGCAGAGAGAAGACAGAAAAGAAACCCCATGTACCTCTAGTCTGTCTGCTATACAGAGGTAGAAACTACCATGTACCTCTAGTCTGTCTGCTATACAAAGGTAGAAACTACATGTCCCTCTAGTCTGTCTGCTATACAGAGGTAGAAACTACCATGTACCTCTAGTCTGTCTGCTATACAGAGGTAGAAACTACCATGTACCTCTAGTCTGTCTGCTATACAGAGGTAGAAACTACCATGTACCTCTAGTCTGTCTGCTATACAGAGGTAGAAACTACCATGTACCTCTAGTCTGTCTGCTATACAGAGGTAGAAACTACCATGTACCTCTAGTCTGTCTGCTATACAGAGGTAGAAACTACCATGTACCTCTAGTCTGTCTGCTATACGTATTTGTTTGGTCTGTCATTCTTTAGTTTTTCATACAATTTTAGTGATAATTAAATATAATTTATTTCCATAAATAGTTTTACCAGCTCTGTGTATTCTCTAGTCAAGTTGAAAAAAAGTGAGGGAGTTCCGCTCTTCCGTGCTCCGGCAACGCTACACCCCTACCCATAATGCAACACACTGAAAGGCGGTGACCGACTTGACAAAAGGGATCCGCTCAAACGCTCCCAATGACTTGGCACGCAACCATCGGTTGATCAATCAAATGTCAATCAAATGTATTTATAACGCCCTTTTTTTTTTTTTTACATCAGTCAATGTCACAAAGTGCTATACTGTTGATGTAATGCATCGCTGCCAGACATCTAGTCAGGCAGGAACTCAGACAGTGTTCGAGAGTATCCATTACCGTGAAATAATCAGTAGATATTTATGACTCAAGGTTCTTTGTAGATCAGTCAGTCGCCTGCGGAACAAACCCAATTACCACTCCTCATTGCTCTTCTGCAGAAACTGCTGGACCATCTGTCACGTGTTAAACTCATGCCACAAAGGGCTGAGTGTCTGCGGGGTTTTTCACACCACCTTGTACTAGATTGATGAATTAAGGTCACTAATTAGTAAAGAACTCTCCTCACCTGGTTGTCTAGGTCTTAATTGAAAGGAAAAACCAAAAAACCCTCAGACACTCGGCCCTCCGTGGAATGAGTTTGACACGCCTGAACTCTGTGTTAGTTCAGCAATGTCTCTGTTGGCCGTTTTGCTCAATAGTTTCTGGGAAACGTATTAGTCACACTGATTATATTATGCCCTTTTAGTCTCGTTCCAGTCTGTATGACAGCCAGGTGGCGCAATTTCCCCATCAGGAAGACTCTCCATACAGCGCTCTACCTTGTGTTATTTACAGTATGATATGCCTTTCTTCTATGTCATGTGCTGCCAGGTGACAGGCTAAATCTGTTGTCTCTCTTCCTGTATAATCTGTTGTCTCTCTTCCTGTATAATCTGTTGTCTCTCTTCCTGTATAATCTGTTGTCTCTCTTCCTGTATAATCTGTTGTCTCTCTTCCTGTATAATCTGTTGTCTCTCTTCCTGTATAATCTGTTGTCTCTCTTCCTGTATAATCTGTCGTCTCTCTTCCTGTATAATCTGTCGTCTCTCTTCCTGTATAATCTGTCGTCTCTCTTCCTGTATAATCTGTTGTCTCTCTTCCTGTATAATCTGTTGTCTCTCTTCCTGTATCATCTGTTGTCTCTCTTCCTGTATAATCTGTTGTCTCTCTTCCTGTATAATCTGTTGTCTCTCTTCCTGTATAATCTGTTGTCTCTCTTCCTGTATAATCTGTTGTCTCTCTTCCTGTATAATCTGTTGTCTCTCTTCCTGTATAATCTGTTGTCTCTCTTCCTGTATAATCTGTTGTCTCTCTTCCTGTATAATAAACAACTGTGTCCTCATGATGATGCACTGGAAACCTCTGTTCGCAGAAATTTTAGTTTTTTTGTAATAAAAAAACTAAAATGTATGTGCTGTTTCTATCACTGCAGGAGTGTGTTCCAGCCTGGAGGGCGGAGGGAGGAGAGACAGAAAGACTGTTTATCACTGCAGGAGTGTTCCAGGCTGGAGGGGGGAGGGAGGAGAGACAGAAAGACTGTTTATCACTGCAGGAGTGTTCCAGGCTGGAGGGGGGAGAGACAAAAATACAGTTTCTATCACTCTAAGAGTGTTCTAGGCTGGAGGGGGGAGAGACAGAAAGACTGTTTATCACTCTAGGAGTGTTCCAGGCTGGAGGGGGAGGAGGGGGAGGGACAGAAAGACTGAGTAAATAAGAATTGCTTCCAGTGGATTAAACACAAAGTTAGGTCATTTCTATAAATTATAATCTGTTATTTACCTACAATAATCCTGGATTCAAGTAAAACTGTCTTTGGATGGGCGTGAGTAGTCGATTCAAGGTTTGCATTCAATTTCTAATATACAAGCCACTCAAAATGTACTTTAGTTATTAGCAGGTTCAAATTATAAGCACTGAGAAATCGGATGTGTTTCCGTGGAGAAGGTCGAGAGCTGTGAAAATATGTTGTCAGTTGTCAGGACAACAGTAATTGGAACATCGGATAACTTTTTTGTTGTTGTTGCCTTCAGCCCCCCGTTTCACATTATCGAGTACTCTAAATGGTTTTCATAAGTACTCACACAGACGTTCTTTCAAATGCATATAATTACTATTTACTACCGCATATGTGACTGATGCAGTATATAAAAAAAAAAAAAAAAAAAAAATTATTTATGTACATGTAATTAAATAATTATTCATGTGCATGTGATTAATTTATTTATATATTTACAAATGCATTGAAAAGTTTATAGTGATGGCAGACAAAGGCAACATATGTATATTGCTGCATTGAGACTGAAATGTTTATGACATAGCGATGAACACTATTATTTATTATGCTTCAGGTTATTAGAAGATGTTTTGTATTCAAAGATGACAGGTGACTCCTTCCATTTCTCCGAGCTGAAGATTGTGATGCACGCGGGGGGGGGGGGGGGGGGGAGATATCGCCTGGAAAAGAGTTCAGCAGGAAACGCCATCCTGAGCAGAGAGGAATCTGACCCGAGGACAGCAGCCCAGTGTGTGAAGAGACAGGAGAAGTAGCAGGGAGACAGCTCATTGTGTGAAGAGACAGGAGAAGTAGCAGGGAGACAGCTCAGTGTGTGAAGAGACAGGAGAAGTAGCAGGGAGACAGGTCAGTGTGTGAAGAGACAGGAGAAGTAGCAGGGAGACAGGTCAGTGTGTGAAGAGACAGGAGAAGTAGCAGGGAGACAGCTCAGTGTGTGAAGAGACAGGAGAAGTAGCAGGGAGACAGCTCAGTGTGTGAAGAGACAGGAGAAGTAGCAGGGAGACAGGTCAGTGTGTGAAGAGACAGGAGAAGTAGCAGGGAGACAGGTCAGTGTGTGAAGAGACAGGAGAAGTAGCAGGGAGACAGGTCAGTGTGTGAAGAGACAGGAGAAGTAGCAGGGAGACAGCTCAGTGTGTGAAGAGACAGGAGAAGTAGCAGGGAGACAGGTCAGTGTGTCAAGAGACAGGAGAAGTAGCAGGGAGACAGCTCAGTGTGTGAAGAGACAGGAGAAGTAGCAGGGAGACAGCCCAGTGTGTGAAGAGACAGGAGAAGTAGCAGGGAGACAGCTCAGTGTGTGAAGAGACAGGAGAAGTAGCAGGGAGACAGCTCAGTGTGTGAAGAGACAGGAGAAGTAGCAGGGAGACAGGTCAGTGTGTGAAGAGACAGGAGAAGTAGCAGGGAGACAGCTCAGTGTGTGAAGAGACAGGAGAAGTAGCAGGGAGACAGGTCAGTGTGTGAAGAGACAGGAGAAGTAGCAGGGAGACAGCTCAGTGTGTGAAGAGACAGGAGAAGTAGCAGGGAGACAGGTCAGTGTGTGAAGAGACAGGAGAAGTAGCAGGGAGACAGCTCAGTGTGGTCGACACTCCAGGCTGGTGGAATAATCGGCCTCTACTGTACACTGCTGAGATGGTTCAACAGGAAATTGTGCTCAGTGTGTCTCTGTGTCCCCCAGGACCCCACACTCTCCTCCTGGTCATACAAGTGGATGAATCATTCACTAAGATACTCGTTCCTCTATTGATGTTCTGTGTAAGAGAGTCTGGAGTCACCTGTGGGGATTGGCGGGGAAACGGCTACTGAGCAGCACATTGAGAATGAAGGGAAGGCCCTCCAGTGACTTGTTGAGAAATGTGAGAACAGGTATCATGTCTTCAACAATAGGAACAGGGGTGATGGCACTCAGGTCACAGAACTACTGGAGAAGATAGAGGACATGGTGGGGAGGAAACAGAGGAGGACATTATGAGATAAAGACATAACAGAGGACATGGGGGTAGGAAACAGAGCTGTGTTTCAGCATTATGAAGAGGGAATATTGGATTTATGTTAAAAACTAAAACTAGATATTAACTAGGTTTTAACTAGGTTTTAACTAGATATTAACTAGGTTTAAACTAGATATTAACTAGGTTTAAACTAGATATTAACTAGATTTTAACTAGGGTTTAACTAGATATTAACTAGGTTTTAACTAGATATTAACCAGGTTAACTAGATATTAACTAGGTTTTAACTAGGTTAACTAGATATTAACTAGGTTTTAACTAGATAATAACTAGAAACTACAATTGATCTCACCAATGTTGTTTTCATTATCATACTGGTCATTTTTTAAAATAACTAAAATAACGTATCGTGCTTATCGACATCAACACTGGACATTTGGAAGGAATCAGTGGCTATCTGCAAGCATTGCCAAGCAATCACTAGCCTGCTATTCAGTGGAGTGGCTGTGCGGTCCCAAGTCTGTATAATACCCTGACCACACTGCTCGCGTCGCGCGCGCGTCAACAAGCGCCTGCGTTGCCCAGGGCTAAAATAGAAGTCATTCCTATTTCTGATGCAGATCGCGCTGCAAGTCCTGTCTCTCCCATCTCCTCATTGGTTTATAGAATCAGGTACCCACGTGCCATCTCCTCATTAGTTATACCCACGTGGGTGATTGAAAGACTAACTTTGTTGCCGGTCGTCGTGGTAATACTATGAAAGTTTAGATGCCAATCACCATATAAGTTCAAAGATGAAAAGGCCTGGAAGGAGGAGAGATGACTAGAAACGATGCGGTTGACCGTTTTATGTGTGGATTAATTGTCGGAGTAGAGGACCTTGTGCATTTCAGGTAAAATAACAACTCAATGTTTATATCCCAGGACAAATTAGCTAGCAACAGCAAGCTAGCTAAATAGGACAAATTAGCTAGCAAGTGCAAGCTAGCTAGCTAAATTGCCATACATGTTTAATGCTTTTGACCTGTCCCCAACTGAATGTCATTGGTTCAGAGTTTGTTTTGATATTTTAACCTGCGTGTCGTGATCGCGTTTGGTGGGGGGGGACAAAATACATTTATGCACGATAGCTCACGATGGCGCACGCGCGCAGCCGGTTTGGGTTCCGTGTTAGGGTCTCTTTTCCAAGCTTAAAATGATAAAACATTCAATCATTGGCCAAGTTGTCAGTCCTGCCGCGCTCAAAACAACAACTGGGAAGTAGGGAGAAAAAAACTAGCTCCGTCTGGGAAAATACGTTTTGAACGGTCATCCAACTCGGAATTGTAAAATCGGGAACTCGGGCTTCTTTCTATACCTGAAGATCACGGACGTCATCATGATTCGACCTTGTTTTTTTCCCAGAGTTCCCAGTTGTCTTAAAGGAACCATTAATACAGAGAATGCAAAGTTGGATGACAAAGGAAGGACCGCCGCACCACCTTCCTGTTCAAGTGAGCACAGCACAACAAGGGGAGTTAAAAAATGTCTGCATAAATATGCCAGGGAGACATGCATACTGTAGCTAAGAAAGTAACACTACGTGTTTGTTGTGTAGTAAGCTGTTAGTAGCCCATGTGGTATATTTTCCCCTCTTAATTTCACCTGCTGTTCTAACTTGTCGGTGCACATGTAGCCTATAACCTGTTTTAGAGAAATATTGTAAGAGCTTTCATTGTCTGCTTATATAAAACTAAATGCATGCTCTTCAACCAATCGCTGCCCGCACCTGCCCGCCCGTCCAGCATTACTAGTCTGGACGGTTCTGACTTAGAATATGTGGACAGCTACAAATACCTAGGTGTCTGGTTAGACTGTAAACTCTCCTTCCAGAATCACATTAAGCATCTTCAATCCAACGTTAAATCTTGAATTGTCTTCCTATTTCGCAACAAAGCATCCTTCACTCATGCTGCCAACCATACCCTCGTAAAACTGACTATCCAACCGATCCTTGACTTCGGCGATGTAATTTACTAAATAGCCTCCAACACTCTACTCAGCAAATTGGATTCAGTCTATCACAGTGCCATCCGTTTTGTCACCAAAGCCCCATATAACGTCATGACAACTACCCACCACTGCGACCTGTATGCTCTCGTTGGCTGGCCCTCGCTTCATATTCGTCGCCAAACCCACTGGCTCCAGGTAATCTATAAGTCGTTGCTAGGTAAAGCCCCGCCTTATCTCAGCTCACTGGTCACCATAGCAGCACCCAATCGTAGCAAGCACTCAAGCAGGTATATTTCGCTGGTCAACCCCAAAGCCAATTCACCCTTTGGCAGCCTTTCCTTCCAGTTCTCTGCTGCCAATGACTGGAACGAACTGCAAAAATCACTGAAGCTAGAGACTCATACCTCCCTCACTAACTTTAAGCACCAGCTGTCAGAGCAGCTTACAGATCATTGCACCTGTACATAGCCCATCTGTAAATAGCCCATCCAACTACCTCATCCCCATACTGTTATTTATTTTGCTCCTTTGCACCCCAGTATCTCTACTTGCACATTCATCTTCTGCACATCTATCACCCCAGTGTTTAATTGCTATATTGTAATTATTTCACCACTATGGCCTATTTATTGCCTTACCTCCCTAATCTTACTATATTTGCACACACTGTATATAGTATTTTCTATTGTGTTATTGACTGTACACTTGTTTATTCCATGTGTAACTCTGTGTTGTTGTTTGTGTCGCACTGCTTTGCTTTATCTTGGCCAGGTCACAGTTGTAAATGAGAACTTGTTCTCAACTAGCCTACCTGGTTAAATAAAAAAAATTAACTAGGTTTTAACTTTAAAAATATTTAAAAAATATGCCCCCTTTATTTATCCTACGGTTCTGACTTGGTGTACAGGGAGAACGCTGTAAGAACAGCCCATGTTCTGAATTCTGTCGCTGTACATTTCAAAAGTGCCTAACAAATAGTTATACTGACTACGTCCATCTTAGCTCACTCAATGTCTTAATCGAAATTACGGATAGCCTCTTATCCGCTTGTCATCCCCTTATGCCATAGTTTGTACATCTCATCTGTCAGTAGAAACCACATTTGTTTAAGCAAGTCAGCCATATCAGCTATGTTTTTTTAAAGGCAGTAAATGAGGTTGAATTAACTGTTTCGCTGCCAGGCAAGGTTACACTGATAGCCAGGTGTATTAGTGGTAAGGTGTTGGGACTGCTGTTGGGACTCTGCTGTTGTGTCACGATGTTCGTAGTAATGATCGGACCAAGGCGCAGCGTACGTTAAGTTCCACATCATTTTAATGAAAGTGAAACTTAAGCAAAAACAAAATAAAGAACAAACGAACCGTGATGACAATGCAGTGCTAAACAGGCAACTACACAGAAACTATATCCCATAACCCACAGGTGGAAAAAAATGCTACTTAAGTATGAGCCCCTATTAGAGACAACAATTACCAGCTGCCTCTAATTGGGAATCATACACAAACATCAACATAGAAAAATAAACCTAGAACCCCACATAGAAATAATAAACTAGACTAAACACCCCTAGTCACGCCCTGACCTACTCTACCATAGAAAATACAGGCTTTCTATGGTCAGGACGTGACATGTTGGGACAGCTTTATGTAGGCCCTAACAGTTTGTGGGCACCGTTTGTCACCGTTATAGTGCAATTCATGTATTGTTTAGTGATGTATTGTGTAGTGTAGGGGCTTTGTTGGCATGCATCCCCCAAAATGTTTTTTGTTTTGTTTTTGCCCCACCAAGATTTACATGCTAAAAGCCACCACTGGGCGTTCTAGTGAATGTTCAAAGATTACAAGCAACAAGGGGTAGATTAAGGTAGATAGCCCATCTATTCTGTTACACTTCAAGGACCGGGTACTGCCATATAAAGTAACCACAAGTTATTATGTGAGGGCTTATGAAGCCAAGCCTTTAAGATGTTCAAACTGCCAGAGGTATGGGCATGTGGGCAACAGCCTGTAAAGAGAAAGAGAGAGAGGTGTGCCAGGTGTGGAGAGGAGCGTGAGTATGGGAAGTGTGGGGATGGAGGACAACCACCAAAGTACTGCAGCTGTGGCAGTGCTCATAGTGTGACAGAAGGTGGGGTGGGAGGAAATGAAGCAGGCAGTGGAGGTGCAACAAATGAGAGTGGAGAGAAGGGTGTCTCATGATGAGGCAGTGAGGGTGGTCCAGGAGAGAAGGGTGTCTCATGTTGAGGCAGTGAGGGTGGTCCAGGAGAGAAGGGTGTCTCATGCTGAGGCAGTGAGGGTGGTCCAGGAGAGAAGGGTGTCTCATGTTGAGGCAGTGAGGGTGGTCCAGGAGAGAAGGGTGTCTCATGTTGAGGCAGTGAGGGTGGTCCAGGAGAGAAGGGTGTCTCATGTTGAGGCAGTGAGGGTGGTCCAGGAGAGAAGGGTGTCTCATGCTGAGGCAGTGAGGGTGGTCCAGGAGAGAAGAGTGTCTCATGCTGAGGCAGTGAGGGTGTTCCAGTGAGGGTGGTCCAGGAGAGAAGGGTGTCTCATGCTGAGGCAGTGAGGGTGGTCCAGGAGAGAAACGTGTCTCATGCTGAGGCAGTGAGGGTGGTCCAGGAGAGAAGGGTGTCGCATGTTGAGGCAGTGAGGGTGTTCCAGGAGAGAAGGGTGTCTCATGCTGCGGCAGTGAGGGTGGTCCAGGAGAGAAGGGTGTCTCATGCTGAGGCAGTGAGGGTGGTCCAGGTGAGAAGGGTGTCTCATGTTGAGGCAGTGAGGGTGGTCCAGGAGAGAAACGTGTCTCATGCTGAGGCAGTGAGGGTGGTCCAGGAGAGAAACGTGTCTCATGCTGAGGCAGTGAGGGTGTTCCAGGAGAGAAGAGTGTCTCATGATGAGGCAGTGAGGGTGGTCCAGGAGAGAAGGGTGTCTCATGCTGAGGCAGTGAGGGTGGTCCAGGAGAGAAGGGTGTCTCATGTTGAGGCAGTGAGGGTGGTCCAGGAGAGAAGGGTGTCTCATGCTGAGGCAGTGAGGGTGGTCCAGGAGAGAAGGGTGTCTCATGCTGAGGCAGTGAGGGTGGTCCAGGAGAGAAGGGTGTCTCATGTTGAGGCAGTGAGGGTGGTCCAGGTGAGAAGGGTGTCTCATGCTGAGGCAGTGAGGGTGGTCCAGGAGAGAAGGGTGTCTCATGCTGAGGCAGTGAGGGTGGTCCAGGAGAGAAGGGTGTCTCATGCTGAGGCAGTGAGGGTGGTCCAGGAGAGAAGGGTGTCTCATGATGAGGCAGTGAGGGTGTTCCAGGAGAGAAGAGTGTCTCATGCTGAGGCAGTGAGGGTGTTCCAGGAGAGAAGGGTGTCTCATGTTGAGGCAGTGAGGGTGGTCCAGGAGAGAAGGGTGTCTCATGCTGAGCCAGTGAGGGTGGTCCAGGAGAGAAGGGTGTCTCATGTTGAGGCAGTGAGGGTGTTCCAGTGAGGGTGTTCCAGGAGAGAAGGGTGTCTCATGTTGAGCCAGTGAGGGTGGCCCAGTGAGGGTGTTCCAGGAGAGAAGGGTGTCTCTCGCTGAGGCAGTGAGGGTGTTCCAGGAGAGAAGGGTGTCTCATGTTGAGCCAGTGAGGGTGGTCCAGGAGAGAAGGGTGTCTCATGCTGAGCCAGTGAGGGTGGTCCAGGAGAGAAGGGTGTCTCATGTTGAGCCAGTGAGGGTGGTCCAGGTGAGAAGGGTGTCTCATGTTGAGGCAGTGAGGGTGGTCCAGGAGAGAAAGGTGTCTCATGCTGAGGCAGTGAGGGTGGTCCAGTGAGGGTGGTCCAGGAGAGAAGGGTGTCTCATGCTGAGGCAGTGAGGGTGGTCCAGGAGAGAAGGGTGTCTCATGCTGAGGCAGTGAGGGTGGTCCAGGAGAGAAGAGTGTCTCATGATGAGGCAGTGAGGGTGGTCCAGGAGAGAAGGGTGTCTCATGCTGAGGCAGTGAGGGTGGTCCAGGAGAGAAGGGTGTCTCATGCTGAGGCAGTGAGGGTGGTCCAGGAGAGAAGGGTGTCTCATGCTGAGGCAGTGAGGGTGGTCCAGGAGAGAAGAGTGTCTCATGCTGAGGCAGTGAGGGTGTTCCCGGAGAGAAGGGTGTCTCATGTTGAGCCAGTGAGGGTGGTCCAGGTGAGAAGGGTGTCTCATGTTGAGGCAGTGAGGGTGGTCCAGGAGAGAAGGGTGTCTCATGCTGAGGCAGTGAGGGTGGTCCAGGAGAGAAGGGTGTCTCATGCTGAGGCAGTGATGGTGGTCCAGGTGAGAAGAGTGTCTCATGCTGAGGCAGTGAGGGTGGCCCAGGAGAGAAGGGTGTCTCATGCTGAGGCAGTGAGGGTGGTCCAGGAGAGAAGGGTGTCTCATGCTGAGGCAGTGATGGTGGTCCAGGTGAGAAGAGTGTCTCATGCTGAGGCAGTGAGGGTGGCCCAGGAGAGAAGGGTGTCTCATGCTGAGGCAGTGAGGGTGGTCCAGGAGAGAAGGGTGTCTCATGCTGAGGCAGTGATGGTGGTCCAGGTGAGAAGAGTGTCTCATGCTGAGGCAGTGAGGGTGGCCCAGGAGAGAAGGGTGTCTCATGCTGAGGCAGTGAGGGTGGTCCAGGAGAGAAGGGTGTCTCATGTTGAGGCAGTGAGGGTGGTCCAGGAGAGAAGGGTGTCTCATGCTGAGGCAGTGAGGGTGGTCCAGGAGAGAAGGGTGTCTCATGATGAGGCAGTGAGGGTGGTCCAGGAGAGAAGGGTGTCTCATGTTGAGGCAGTGAGGGTGGTCCAGGAGAGAAGGGTGTCTCATGCTGAGGCAGTGAGGGTGGTCCAGGAGAGAAACGTGTCTCATGCTGAGGCATTGAGGGTGGTCCAGGAGAGAAGGGTGTCTCATGCTGAGGCAGTGAGGGTGGTCCCGGAGAGAAGGGTGTCTCATGCTGAGGCAGTGAGGGTGGTCCAGGTGAGAAGGGTGTCTCATGATGAGGCAGTGAGGGTGGTCCAGGAGAGAAGGGTGTCTCATGCTGAGGCAGTGAGGGTGGTCCAGGAGAGAAACGTGTCTCATGCTGAGGCAGTGAGGGTGGTCCAGGAGAGAAGGGTGTCTCATGCTGAGGCAGTGAGGGTGGTCCCGGAGAGAAGGGTGTCTCATGCTGAGGCAGTGAGGGTGGTCCAGGAGAGAAGGGTGTCTCATGTTGAGGCAGTGAGGGTGTTCCAGTGAGGGTGGTCCAGGAGAGAAGGGTGTCTCATGTTGAGGCAGTGAGGGTGGTCCAGGAGAGAAGAGTGTCTCATGCTGAGCCAGTGAGGGTGGTCCAGGAGAGAAGAGTGTCTCATGCTGAGGCAGTGAGGGTGGTCCAGGAGAGAAGGGTGTCTCATGATGAGGCAGTGAGGGTGTTCCAGGAGAGAAGAGTGTCTCATGCTGAGGCAGTGAGGGTGGCCCAGGAGAGAAGGGTGTCTCATGTTGAGGCAGTGAGGGTGGTCCAGGAGAGAAGGGTGTCTCATGTTGAGGCAGTGAGGGTGGTCCAGGAGAGAAGGGTGTCTCATGCTGAGGCAGTGAGGGTGGTCCAGGAGAGAAGGGTGTCTCATGTTGAGGCAGTGAGGGTGGTCCAGGTGAGAAGGGTGTCTCATGCTGAGGCAGTGAGGGTGGTCCAGGAGAGAAGAGTGTCTCATGCTGAGGCAGTGAGGGTGTTCCAGGAGAGAAGGGTGTCTCATGCTGAGGCAGTGAGGGTGTTCCAGGAGAGAAGGGTGTCTCATGCTGAGGCAGTGAGGGTGTTCCAGGAGAGAAGAGTGTCTCATGCTGAGGCAGTGAGGGTGGTCCAGTGAGGGTGTTCCAGGAGAGAAGGGTGTCTCATGCTGAGGCAGTGAGGGTGTTCCAGGAGAGAAGAGTGTCTCATGCTGAGGCAGTGAGGGTGGTCCAGTGAGGGTGTTCCAGGAGAGAAGGGTGTCTCTCGCTGAGGCAGTGAGGGTGGTCCAGGAGAGAAGGGTGTCTCTCGCTGAGGCAGTGAGGGTGTTCCAGGAGAGAAGGGTGTCTCATGCTGAGGCAGTGAGGGTGTTCCAGGAGAGAAGGGTGTCTCATGCTGAGGCAGTGAGGGTGGTCCAGGAGAGAAGGGTGTTTCATGCTGAGGCAGTGAGGGTGTTCCAGGAGAGAAGGGTGTCTCATGATGAGGCAGTGAGGGTGGTCCAGGTGAGAAGGGTGTTTCATGCTGAGGCAGTGAGGGTGGTCCAGTGAGGGTGGTCCAGGAGAGAAGGGTGTCTCTCGCTGAGGCAGTGAGGGTGGTCCAGGAGAGAAGGGTGTCTCATGCTGAGGCAGTGAGGGTGGTCCAGGAGAGAAGGGTGTTTCATGCTGAGGCAGTGAGGGTGTTCCAGGAGAGAAGGGTGTCTCATGATGAGGCAGTGAGGGTGGTCCAGGTGAGAAGGGTGTTTCATGCTGAGGCAGTGAGGGTGGTCCAGGTGAGAAAGGTGTCTCATGCTGAGGCAGTGAGGGTGGTCCAGGTGAGAAGAGTGTCTCATGCTGAGGCAGTGAGGGTGGTCCAGGAGAGAAGAGTGTCTCATGCTGAGGCAGTGAGGGTGGTCCAGGAGAGAAGGGTGTCTCTCGCTGAGGCAGTGAGGGTGGTCCAGGTGCAGGGAGATACAGGTTCAAGAGAGAGATGGGCATCTAGCCCGGGGGAATACAGAGGATATACATAGATAAGAGAACGTTCCTCCTTATGAACGTCACCAGCTATCAACTCTACTAAAGTAGAGTCTCAAACAGAGAGGCTTCAGCTAGCAGTGAAGGCGGCTGGGAGACATCCGAGTATGACAGGGTCGACATGGGAAGAGGTTCAAGATCAATCAGCCGAGGCTGGAGTCATGTTTTACTGGGTCTTAGTTACTTAGTTATGGTGGCAATACTACAATGGAATGTTCTAAGCCTGTTGGCTAATGGGCAGGAGTTCAAGCAGTTCATTGTAGATAGTTCCAGCTAAGCCTGATGTGATTTGTGTGCAGGAAACATGGCTCAAACCGACTGTGGAGTTTATATTACAGGGATATGTAGTGGTTTGTATGGACAGAGATGTAGGGGGAGGGGGGATGTGCCACCTTCATAGAGGAAGGACTTCCTTACAGGATGCAGAGGTATTAAACAGGCATATGTGGTGGTGGAGGTGTGATTGAGAGGAGGGGTGACAGTGAACTACTATAATCACTGTCAGATATTGGACCTGGAAGTGCTGGAGAGGGTGGAGGGCCAGGATAGAAGTAAGGTAATGTGGTGTGAGGATTTTAATGCCCACATAATGCTCTGGAGTGATGGAAAATCTGATAGAAATGAAAGATCTGGTGTGCCTGAATGATGGTCGAGGGTTCCAGGATTGATGTAGCCATGGAAAGAGTCTGCCTTGCACCTCACTCTGGTATCTAGTGCGATGGCAGGAATCTGTGAGTGGGAGGTATGGGAGGAGTCGACAGTAGGGAGTGATCATTACCCCATAGTATGCACAGAAGGCCGGAGGGGAGGAGGAGGTGTCAGTGGATAGGTAGGCAGTCGGGTGTTTGGAAGGGCAAAGTGGGATCTGTTTCAGGAGCTGAGTGAGCAGGTGATGGCTCGGGTGGATATGAGAGGGGATGTGGATAGTATGAATAACTGGGGGAGAACAGCTTTAGTGGGGGCAGCTACTGAGGATATACCTGAGAGTTCAGGGAGGAGGAGGAAAGCAGTCCCATGGTGGATGGAGGAGTGTAGGGCAATGGTGAGGAGTAGAAACAGGACATTTAGAGCACTGAAAAGGATGCATAACTTTCAACATCTGATTCAGTATCAGTAGGCCCAGGCCCTGGTGAGGAGAACTATCTGTCAGGCAAAGAGGTCATGTTGCCATCGGTTCTGTGACACCATTGGAAGGTGGCGACACCTGTGGGAGAAGTGTGGGGGATGATTAAGAGGATGAGAGGGGTCAGAAGGGAGTGGGATTATCCAGTGTTGACGAGTGGGAAGGATGTGACAGTAACAGAAGGAGAAGGCAGAGACGATGACCCAAGCGTTTGTCCACGTGTATAGCTCTGCTAATCTTTCAGAGGGTCAGAGGGACAACGAGAGAGGAGCATCCTGGAGTGATGGACAAGATGTAAATTACAATTTTATTTTATTATTTAGCCTTTATTTAAACTAGGTGTCCCGTCCACGGGACGGTTGAGCTAACGTGCGCTAATGTGATTAACATGAGGTTGTAAATAAAAAGAACATTTCCCAGGACATAGACATATCTGATATGGTCAGAAAGCTTAAATTCTTGTTAATCTAACTGCACTGTCCAATTTACAGTAGCTATTACAGTGAAAGAATACCATGCTATTGTTTGAGGGGAGTGCACCATTTTGAACACGAAAAGTTATGAATAAACACATTAGTCACATTTGGGCAGTCTTGATACAACATCAGGCAGATACCTGGTGGATAACGGTACACCGCAGGGGAGCGCGATTACTCCTCTGTTCTCAATCATGATCAATGAGGTTTACTCTCAGGTACGGACGGATATCGGGAGGTCGTTATTTGCAGATGACGAGGCCTTACGGAAGAGGGGAAGAAATGTGCCATACATAGTCAGGAAGGTACAGGAAGCAACTGATGAGTTAGAGCGGTGGGCATTAATGTGGGGACTCAGGTTCTCTGTAGAGAAAACTCAGTGTTCTTTACCAGGATGAATGTGGGAGATGAGGTATGCTTGAGGTTATATGCGGAAAAACTTGGAAACTAGAGTGGGGGCCTTCAGGTTTCTTGGGGTATACTTTGACAGTAGACTGACCTGGGCAGAAGGAGTGGGGGGCTCGGCGTTCCACACTGAGGACCATGTATGTTGCATTGATCCGATCTGTAATAGACTATGGCAGTATAGCGTATTGTTCGGCAGCCCGGACATCATTGGAAAGGCTAGAGGTCATACAGGATGAATGGATTACGAGACAGCAACAGGCAATGAATTATTGGGTCAACCTACAGGGACATGGGGTGTCTCATCCTGCAAAACAGATTTTACAGGCATGCTGGGAACATGAGCGAGGACAGAACACTTGGGTGGGTGGGTAATACCCAGGCGAGGGAGACAGGACTGTATGGAAGGCGGTTTAGTCTAACGGTAAGAATTCCTGTGAACCCACCATGGCTACTCCCGCCTCCAGTAGTTGATCTAGAAGAGTTGGAGAGACGACAGAAAGATAGGGAGGATGTTGATCCATCTGGAGGGACTACAGAAAGATAGGGAGGGTGTTGATCCATCTGGAGGGACTACAGAAAGATAGGGAGGGTGTTGATCCATGTGGGGGTGGAGGGGAACGAGGCAGCTGATGTACTGGCTAAACAAGCACTTAGTAGCAGGCAGAGGCTAAAAGCCTGATACGGACATGATGCTAGCTAGTGATGGTGCAGAGATGGCAGGCTAAAAGCCTGATACGGACATGATGCTAGCTAGTGATGGTGCAGCGATGGCAGGCTAAAAGCCTGATATGGACATGATGCTAGCGATGGTGCAGAGATGGCAGGCTAAAAGCCTGATACGGACATGATGCTAGCTAGTGATGGTGCAGCGATGGCAGGCTAAAAGCCTGATACGGACATGATGCTAGCTAGTGATGGTGCAGCGATGGCAGGCTAAAAGTCTGATACAGACATGATGCTAGCTAGCGATGGTGCAGAGATGGCAGGCTAAAAGCCTGATACGGACATGATGCTAGCTAGTGATGGTGCAGAGATGGCAGGAGCAGTGGAATAGAGATACTAAAGGCAGGCATTTATTTCAAGTACAGAGGAAAGTCGGGGAGGGGAGGACGGCGGGAAGGGACAGAAGAGAGGAGGCATTTTTATTTTACAAGATTAAGGGTGGGACACAGCCGGTTGAATACATCTTTAAATGTGATAGGAAAGTGTGATTATTGCCTGGAAACAGAGACGGTGGAGCATGTATTGTGTGGTCAGTATGAGAGGGAAAGAGAGAGAGACTGAGATCCAGCATGAGGGAGAAGGGGATACAGGAAATCAGTTTAAAGAGTATACTGAGGACGTCGCCATTAGAAACAGTCGCAAATATTGGCCCACACTCCAGTACACTAGGTGGCGGTAATGCGCCATAATGTTGGATGCCAACTGCCAACAAACCCTACCGAAGAAGTACATTACATCTCTTTTCCTAGATGTGAGATAATTAACTTGTTTTCTGTAATATCGTATAGCTTTGGACTCGTGACATTACGTACTTTCGAGGATAATAGGCAGGTTTCTCGACTCATACCCTTGACTTTGATGAAATGGATTGCGTTACTGATTTTAGCAAAGGTGTAACGCAACATGACAACGTGAACGCGATTGATCAGTCTGCTGAGTTTATTTATTGTCCAATGGGATTCCTATCTCCTCCATTCTATAATATCTCTGCTACAGCTGTCGTTTAGTTAGCCAGAAATGACAAGTTCGTAGCTAGACCTATTGCTCTGTTACACAACGTAAGAACCACAAGATGCAGGCTAGCCAGAAGGCTCTAATGCTAGCTCGCTAACCAGCCATGTTATGCCAATAGAAAAGAGGCTGGCTAGCTAGCGTCAGCTTTGTAGCGGTTATGCTATGTGGAAACACTAATTCATCCCTTCATCAGTAACGCCTTTTGTAGCTTTGAAATTCTATAAATATAATTTAGCTAGCTCATAATTTTAACAAATTTGATCCATATTTAGCACAATGGAAAGCGTGCTTCCAGACCGGAACCCTGTGAAACGTGAAAGCACGTTGTCACAACACCTCACCCGATTGGTCAGAAGAAAACATCCTGTCCACCAGACCTCGTGTTATACTCTCATGCTTGTTTTCAGCTACAACATTTTTGGCAGAAGTTAGTCGCTGAATTAGTGCCGAAACTCAGAGCGCACAGATTCGACATCGGTAAATGTAGTTTTGATTCACAGAATATTCACCAGTTGCAAGTTTAGTAAATTAGTTGCATTCCTTTTCAAAATGTAGTTGCATGCTTGCAATTCCTATAGAATTTATTCACATATCAATTGACATGTTTACAAGTGTTGTATTTATTCACACACACGTTATGCGCTTGCTAGTGTTGTATTTATCCTCATATTTTTTGTAACTACAAAATCATTATACAGGTTCAACTCATACTGTATTTCACATGTGCAAATCATGATAAACTGTGATAAAGCCAAGGCATTGGTTCAGGAAGCCTGCTGTGATAAAGTCAAGGCATTGGTTCAGGAAGCCTGCTGTGCTAAAGCCAAAACATTGGTTCAGGAAGCCTGCTGTGCTAAAGCCAAGATATTGGCTCAGGAAGCTAATGTATGTTTTCAGTTCTCAGGCAAGGTTACTCATCTCCCGGGCCAAACCATTCATAGCCATTGAGGTTTTTAACTCAGTCATTTACCACCCCTACTCTTATAGTTAAATATATTTTACATGATTTTGTTTGTATTTTGCGCGTAGAATGTATTAAATGCATAAAATAAAGTTTGATCAGACTTGTGACGAATCTGTAAAACCACTCTCACTTTGTGTTTCAGTGTGTTCCATTTGACTGCTACTATGGTCCAAACTACCATCCCACCTTTCAGGTGATCCTGGACTCACAATACAAAGGATTTGGAGCTCACGCTTCTGAAAATAGGGGCTGATGGAGACGAGGTGTGGAAACCAGGCGTACACAAATCTGAGCAATGATATCCACAGCACTGGTAGTTAGGGATACCCCCCTACCTGATGTCACAGTTCTGAATCTAACTATGTTTAGAGAGGAAGGATAAACTCCAGTAGGGTTCAGACTTGCAGCTAACCGATCGCTGCAGCTGTACATAGTCCATCGGTATATAGCCCACCCAATTTACCTACCTCACCCCCATACTGCTTTTATTTATTTACTTTTCTGCTCTTTTGCACACCAGTATCTCTACTTGCACATGATCATCTGATGATTTATCACTCCAGTGTTAATCTGCTAAATTGTAATTATTCGATTTATTGCCTACCTCCTCATGCCTTTTGCACACATTGTATATAGATTCTTTTTTTCTACCATGTTATTGACTTGTTTATTGTTTACTCCATGTGTAACTCTGTGTTGTTGTCTGTTCACACTGCTATGCTTTATCTTGGCCAGGTCGCAGTTGCAAATGAGAACTTGTTCTCAACTAGCCTACCTGGTTAAATAAAGGTGAAATAAAAAAGACTTAAAGGCCTGTATTTGAGAAGGAGTTCAGTAAACCCCCCCATTCTCACTTTACTGTGGGCTCGTCTCTGTGTGGATTAGCTGTGGGCTCGTCTCTGTGCGGATTAGCTGTGGGCTCGTCTCTGTGCGGATTAGCTGTGGGCTCGTCTCTGTGCGGATTAGCTGTGGGCTCGTCTCTGTGCGGATTAGCTGTGGGCTCGTCTCTGTGCGGATTAGCTGTGGGCTCGTCTCTGTGCGGATTAGCTGTGGGCTCGTCTCTGTGCGGATTAGCTGTGCGGATTAGCTGTGGGCTCGTCTCTGTGCGGATTAGCTGTGGGCTCGTCTCTGTGCGGATTAGCTGTGGGCTCGTCTCTGTGCGGATTAGCTATGGGCTCGTCTCTGTGTGGATTAGCTGTGGGCTCGTCTCTGTGTGGATTAGCTGTGGGCTCGTCTCTGTGTGGATTAGCTGTGGTTTTAAAAGGGTAGCAGACAGGATTAACTGCACTCCTCTCTTAATTCCTGTTGTCCCTGACTCCTAAAGTGCTACATTGGTTGGTGAGCGTCAGACTAAGAACAGTCATAGGGATTCTACAGAGAAGCAACTGTGTTCTGTACGTAAGGACGTTGTGGATCGTGTGTCTGTATTCAATAATACAAATGGTCTGTGGTTTGAGCTCAACCTGTAGATTATTTTGGTATAAAGCAGATTTCTTTAACATTCAAAAATAACCCCCATAGACAATGGCCGTGTCCAAAATCTGTCTTGCATACTACTTACTGAAACAACATACTGTGCTAATCGTACTATTTAGAACGTATGCAGTAAACAACAAATAAAAGCATACTAGGCTCCTACTGAGAATGCATCATTTAATGTTCAATTGCTTTGATTCCTGCCATTGGTTCATGTGGGTACTTGATTCCTGCCATTGGTTCATGTGGGTACTTGATTCCTGCCATTGGTTCGTGTGGGTACTTGATTCCTGCCATTGGTTCATGTGGGTACTTTATTCCTGCCATTGGTTCATTTGGGTACTTTATTCCTGCCATTGGTTCATTTGGGTACTTTATTCCTGCCATTGGTTCATGTGGGTACTTGATTCCTGCCATTGGTTCATTTGGGTTCTTGATTCCTGCCATTGGATCATTTGGGTACATGATTCCTGCCATTGGTTCATTTGGGTACATGATTCCTGCCATTGGTTCATGTGGGTACATGATTCCTGCCATTTGTTCATTTGGGTACAGCGTTCATTTGGGTACTTTATTCCTGCCATTGGTTCATTTGGGTACAACCAACAGTTATGGGACCAATCCTATCAGCTATACTACCTTCCTTCAATTCCAAAGTAAAGCTGAAAGACGTCTCCACATCCTCTCTCACTGAGGTACTGATAGAGCTGACCCAGGTTCATGTGGTTTCCTCTGTTCCCGTGTGGATCAAACATGGCCTCCTCGAACCCTGTGAACCTACGGAGGGAATCCATGTTGTTCGCCATGCTAGCCTCAGCACTCTGACTGTCCACAGAAACATCCTCTCTGTGGCGAATAATGATCTTCTTCCAGGTTAGAACCTTCACCCTGTAAACAGACAGAGGAGAGTGTTCTAGAAGCTTTACCAACACACATGGTGATCTGCTCTATTACAGTCTGATGTTAATGGTATTCCTATTGAGCCATTTTATGTTCGTTAAAAAAAACTATATCAAATGTTAAGGTGGAATGGATGGAGAGTCCCCCCCCCAAAAAAATACATTACACATTTATAACCCCTACCTGGCCCAGAAGTCTTCGCAGGCCGACTGAGGGCCTTCCACACAGATGATCCCAGGCTTGCCAGGCATACTGAACCCTGACAGACCCAGCTCCTTGGACCACTCCAGAATGTTCTTCCTCTTCCTCTTATTATAGATGTGGTGGCTGTAGATCCACAGGCGACTGAACTGCTCTAGAATAACAATAATATATTACAATAATATATACTGTTGGGTTCTGAAAATATGAAATATACTTATTCATGTCACTGAGGGAGAGAGGTGAATGTATAACGTTTACATTATGTCAATATATATATGTTATTGTTAGCCATCAGGGATCCTACGGGAGGAAAAGAGACACTGTCTGGTACGAGTCAACATGACAGCGGTGAGTTGGGGAGGAGTGAGCACTTTGGGGCAGAGGTCAGGTCAGATGAAGTGAAGAAGAACAGATATCACTAAGGTTCTGTCTAGCAACAGAGATGCTTTGGCTGTTCAGATGTGTAGGAGGAGACTCAGCATAGGAGAAAGGGTTAAATATCAGCGCTTGTGTGAAAATGTATTTTGTCTTATGCAGCTGTATTGACCCAATGGGTGAATAAACTTGGTTTAAGCTTTACTAATCATCTGAGTTTTAATAGGTTCATTTTAGAACCTAACAATACATTTTAGTTATTCATTTGTCAAAATTCCAAAGTGCTAAGGGTTATGTTTATTGTAACATATGCAGAAACATACATAAAATAATGTCATACAATAAATAAACCAGGTATAAAGATACCTTTGGGCTGCGGAGATGAGGAGGTAGACCGAGACTCTTTCTTGCCAGGGGCTGCTGTTGATGATGTGCTCTTGTCGGTCAGGTACAGGTGTACGTTGTCTTTGACCCACTCCACGGCAGAGAGGACGCAGACATCTCCATGGCAGCTCTCTGAGAGGTAGGTGTTCATGTCTGAGTGAAGCTGGGCCTGCTGGGATCGGTTAAGATCAGGACACCTGAGGGGAGGGGGAGAACTCAATTCAAAACAACTTCATTTGTGTCCTTCAGACAATTCTATCAAGTCTATAGGGTTACAGAACTGGCTTACCGTACAGCTATTTCAGGTAAGACATTAGGGTAGTCAGATGAGTAGGTGCAAGATATGGTCACATTCACCTGAGCGGAAGAGGACAAAGGAAGGTCATTCATGTTTAAATTAATAAATATAAAATGACGTAAATATTGGTAAGCTGATCCAAGTCAATAGATGTCCCTAGCTACTGTATGACAGTCAGTGAATGTAGAATATAATATAATGATTGTCACGTTCTGTGTTTATATACCCTATAGCCCTCAAACTCAACTCTGGACCTCCAAGTCAGTTCCACTGCATTGTTTCATTGTTCCCCTCTAATCAGGGACTGATTTAGACCTGGGACACCACGTGTGTGCAATTATCAGGTAGAACAGAAGACCAGCAGGCTCTGGACCTCGTATGGCAATAGTTGAAAACCCCTGCCCTATATGTTGTGATGTGTGTTTTGTCCTATATTTATATTATTATTTTATAATCCCAGTCCCCGTCCACGCAGGAGGCCTTTTGCCAGGCCGTCATTATAAATAAGAATGTGTTCTTAACTGACTTGCCTAGTTAAAGGTTAAATAAATTAAAATATGGTCTCAGCTGAGTGAGTCAGTCATGCCAAGTGAATGTAGAATGATTATCATGTTCTGTGCTTTTAGCCTACCCCCTTCACAGTGTCAGTGTCCATCTTCTGTTTGATGAGGACGTGTGGTCTGGACAGAGGATAGGTATCTGTTGCTCCCTCCACATACTCCCTGAGCTCAGCCACAGCTAGTTGGTCAGTAATCACCAGCTCGTCTTCACCGGGGTACATACTGGAGAGTAGCTCTATCTCAGCCAGATGAGATTCTGCCTGCTCTAGATGGGCCATAATGTTCTAAGATCCCTGCAGAAAGTATGTGTTAAAGCCTTGTTGTTAAGACTCCTTTTTCAGAATTAGCCTAGGAGGACATGTGGGGCAGTGATTATTTCAGCACCTGCAGATGTCAAAAAGATTGAAAGAACTTAAGTTACACGTCACCATCATAGGGAGTGTCATGTTCTCTTGATAAGGCGAACCGGAAAAGATAACAGCATGCTCTTCGTGGCGGAGGACCCAAACTCATTCGTTGTTAGCCATTAGCATGCTAGTTGCAAATCGTCCACAACTTAAATTAGCTAACTATGGCTAGTTGGACAGAAAATCCGATTCTGTAAGAGGGAATCAGTGATTATTTGCACCATGTCAACTTGACACACTACCAAATACAATTAATTAAAATCCCTGCGATTAGTTTACGATGCTAGCGTGGCGTTTCTAACGACCCGGATACATTTACCTACTAGATCGGCTGGACACCGGGACAGATATAATGTAACACATATACCGTCGTCACAGATATAACAATAAGACAGATATTTCACTGGATGTATAACTGAAGCTTCCGCTTGGCATTTCCATGAGAGAAGGCGAACAGTGGGAGAAAAAGGATCGAGATGTATTTTGGCCGACATTCTGCAAATGTTCTCAATACAGTTTTCTGTTCCCAAAACTAAAATGTGTTATTAACAGAGTGGACTAAGTTTTGTAGACTTTACCCTTTGCAAGCGTTTTAATAAATCGCGTTGTTTAGAAGGTGCGAAAGGGCGAATTGAGTTTATAGCACAGAGTAGCCGTTCCCTAACGGAAATATGCAGATAATGCTACAACACGCCATTAGGATCTCGCTAACTCTACGTGGCTCTGCCCACCTCCTCTTGCTTGTTCTGCCCAGAATGACTCATTAGTTCCCGTTGGAAACGACAACGCGATTTTTTTTTATTCGCAAAGGGTAGTCTACAAAACGTAGTCCACTCTGTTCATAACAAATTTCGTTTTGGGAACAGAAAATTATTGAAATGTTTTATCAATGAGAAACTTTGCAGAATCTCGGCCAAAATCTCCTCCCACTGCCGGCCAGTGGGCTTCCTCTCACAAGCATATTTGATGAAAACACCAAGCGGATGCTTCACATTTATACATCCGGTAAACTATCTGTTTCATTGTTCTATCTGTGGCCGTACGCCACCAACACAGCACTTCTTATTTTTTTCAAGTATATGTGGCAACTGGCTTAAGCTGTTATTGTTTTAAAATATGGATAGTTATCAATTTGTGTAGTTTTGGTGTATTTTCTTCTTAAGGTCGTTAGCGATAGATGGGGACTCGGCACAAAGATATGCATAGTTTGGAGTCTTACTCAAAGAAGGGAAAACGAAACTGCCGACTGTGATTCACAAATAACGCTCCTCTGCCGGGTAGGTTGGTGAAGGGGTACCTATTTAGTCACGTTGCTGGCTATGTTTATTTATTGTGTGATCTCTTTTTTGCAATTAGCCAAATACATGAATCAAAACATTGTAGTAGATGCTTGACAGACGCCCATGCCCATGGACGGTAATGGTAGCTACAGTAACAATGGCTATTCTTATTAACTAACTAGCTAACGTAAGCGTTACACAGCTTATAAGTAGGATAGCTAAATCTGTTCCTATAATTGACAACTAGGTAGTAACGTTAAGTTAACTACAGTTTTTTTTCAAGTCAGAAGTTTTATATTTACTTGAGTAACATAAAACTGCTAGCTAACGTTACACTCCTCTCTGGCTAACCTGCAGTTTGTGATGACTCCTCATTCTGTCTAGGTCAGGTGTCTAAAGTCTTCCAGACAAGATGGTGAAGAGGAGGCAGAAATGTCCTAGAGAGGACGAAGTGATAGACCTGACTGGTAGGGTCTCTCTCTCTCTCTCTTTCTCACATACACACACCGATACAGGACAGATACAATGTCATTATTAGCTACCATGAACTAGCCTAACGCCTCTCTGGTGTGCCCCTCTCCCCGCAGGTCCGTCGTGCAGCCATATCCGTAAAGGTGTAGACTCCAGCTTCCTGAAGAAGACTGGGATAGACTGCGCCTGTAACAGCTGCCAAGACTGTAAGGGTGAAGAGCCGGCTGCCACTGTACAGGCTCCATCAGAGGAGATGAGCGAAACACCAACGATATGGATGTGCTTAAAATGCGGACACAGAGTAAGGTTCCTTGAATACATTAGATATCAAATCAAAGTTTATTTGTGACGTGCGCTGAATATAACAATGAAATGCTTACTTACAGGCTCTAACCAATAGTGCAAAAAAGGTATTAGGTGAACAATTGTAGAGATGTGTGTGAAATGTACTTGACTAACAGTCTTTCTGGTTTGCCAGGGGTGTGGGCGTACCTCTGAGGATCAGCATGCTATCAAGCACTACGAGAAGCCTCGGTCAGACCCTCACTGTCTGGTGCTCAGCCTGGACAACTGGAGCGTCTGGTGAGCCAATAGAACACTGTGTCTGCGAGCTATGCGTCCCAAATGGGACCCTAATTCCCTACATAGTGCACTATGTATGGGCTCTGGTCAAAAGTAGTGTAAGATGTAGGGAATAGGGTGCGATTTGTGACGGGGGGGGGGGCCTGTTCCTCTTATCATACTGGGTCCAGGAGGTTTAACTGACCATGTCCCGCGGTCAGAAGAAAAGAGACCAGAGTTTTTCCTGATAATGTTGCGTGGTCAGGGTAAACTCCAGACCCTGCATCTCTCACTGAAGACTGCACATGTAGAAGGAGGACATATTGTACACAAGGACCAGTGAATGGTATTGAATAAAAGCTTGGTGACGGGCCCAATAACTAGGGACAGGAGTTTTACCTGACTACGTGAGTTGACCAGGCAAAACTCTGGGTCAAAGTTTAGAACCATGATGATAAAAATATTTATAAATTCATATTTTAAATTGTTTTTTACCACGTTACACTACACAGTGCGCTTGTTTTTTTTTTGTCAAAACATCTCCTTTTTTGCCACTCAACATGTTTTACTTCCCTGACCATTGTCTTGTGTGGTCTTATGACACAGGTGTTACATCTGTGATGATGATGTCCAGTACTCCAAAACAGGCCATCTGGCTCAGTTGGTGAGCAACATTAAGAAACAGGCCTTGTCTGAGCCCCGGAAACAAAGTCCACAGAGAAGTGAGTCCCATATCTAGACTACGTTTCCTGTTGGGTTTTAGTGTGTCGTATCGTTGATCATTTCTAATGTGTGTAATGTTGTCTCTGCTTGGAGCAGCCTTCTAATTTGAATGATTTAAATCAATCAATCAATTCTCACAGAATTCTACCGCAATACGACTACATGTTTAGATAAGCATCAGATTTGACTAGTAATTGTAATGATATTATGTTGTGATTGACTCAGAGCATTCAATAGTGAAGCTGGAGCACAGCATGATAGAAGAGCCACAGGAAACCAAGCCAGAAGAGAAGGAAGAGAACACAGTGACACAACCGAAAGAAAACCAGAAGAAGAACGGCAAGAAAGAAAGTGGTTTGAAAGAGAACTGCAGTTTGACTAAAGGACAGAAGGCAGTGGGAGGAGCCAGCAGCGGTGCAGTGGGAGGAGCCGGCAGCGGTGCATTGTCAGTTAGAGGACTCAGTAACCTTGGAAACACCTGTTTCTTCAACTCCGTTGTTCAGGTAAGGAACCTTGGACTGTGTCCGAAATGGCTACATGGTGTAGTGCACTACTTTGGACCAGAGCTTATAGGGCCCTATGTAGTGCACTACTTTGGACCAGAGCTTATAGGGCCCCATATAGTGCACTACTTTGGACCAGAGCTTATAGGGCCCCATATAGTGCACTACTTTGGACCAGAGCTTATAGGGCCCCATATAGTGCACTACTTTGGACCAGAGCCCTATTGGTCCTGGTCAAAAAGTAGCACACTGTAGGTATTTGGCGCCCCATTCATACACAGCCTTGGTCTGAATGTGACAGTTCAGCTAGTTACTATTGCTATTTATTGTTAGGCTTAATTCAGATTTATATTTGTAGAGTAATAAACCATTGTTGTCCATGTTTCTATTACAGACCCTCTCTCAGACACAGCTGTTGAGACAGGTCATCAACAAGGTGACAGCTGAAGAGAAGACCAGTGTCACCATCACACCTGGAGTCTCCTCAGAGCTGGTAGGTTCCCTTCATCTCCTATTAGACCTCATCTCTCTTCACCTGGAGTCTCCTCAGACCTGGTAGGTTCCTCTCCTATTAGACCTCATCTCTCTTCACCTGGAGTCTCCTCAGACCTGGTAGGTTCCTCTCCTGTTAGATCTCCTCACCTCTCTTCACCTGGAGTCTCCTCAGACCTGGTAGCTTCCCTTCCTCTCCTGTTAGACCTCCTCACCTTACTGTTCTGTACTTGTTATGTAGTTGTATGTTTTATGTCGACCCCAGGAAGAGTAGCTGCTGCATGTCCAGTAGCTAATAGAGATCCTAATGAACTAAACCTGGAGGTTCAGTAGTTTACACCGTAACTAAACGTTCAACGGATTACCCTGTTCTGTTGTTACTGATGATGCTGTTTCCCCTCCAGGAACCCATCCTGGTGCAGCTAGGTCCTCCGGGGTCTCTGACCGTGGCGATGTGTCAGATCCTGAATGAGATCCAGGAGACTAAGAAGGGGGTGGTCACCCCGAGAGAACTTTTCAGTCAGGTCTGCAAAAAGTGAGTAGTGAGATTATACATATTAATGTAGCTTTTTTTTTGTTTTGATTTCTGCCTTCAAGTGAAGTTTCTGTTGAAATCAGCACTCTTACATCAGAAAGATATATATATATATATTTTTTAATCGCTCTCGCCCCCCCCCTTCACCTCGCCAGAGCGGCGCGGTTTAAAGGGTTCCAGCAGCAGGATAGCCAGGAGCTTCTCCGCTACTTGCTGGATGGGATGAGAGCTGAGGAGATGAAAGTAAGACTGTTTTACCAGATCTCATTCCTGGTACACTGGTAACCTATAATATGCTACAGACACACAGGAGATAACTGTTGTAGTGTTTTCTTTAAATATTTAATGATCTCTTTTATAATTCAACATCTTTAGTTTGGACATTTTTAGATGTAAAGTCATTAGGGTTATTTAGCTGAACAGGATGTGTACCTAGCCTCCAAATATATGACTTCCCTTTCCCCTCTAAATGGAATCCTGTTCTGCTGTAGCATTTATATACACCTGTATCATTCATATTTTTTATTCTCCAGAGACTGAACTCTGGAATATCGGAAGCATTGAAAAAACATGGAAGAGATGCTGAACAATCGAAGACGTTGGTCAAGGGTAAGGCTAGGGGGTTCTGCCTCTTGCTTTGCTTCTTCTTTGGGGGCTTTTAGGCTGGGTATCTGAAAAGCACTTTGACAACTGCTGATGTGAATAGGGCTTTATACAGTGCGTTCGGAAAGTATTCAGACCCTTTGACTTTTTCCACATTTTGTTACGTTACAGCCTTATTCTAAAATGGATTCGATTCGTTTTTTCTCCCTCATCAATCTACACCCCACCCCATAATGACAAAGCAAAAACAGGTTTAGAGATTTTTGCTAATATATATATATCACATTTACATAAGTATTCAGACCTTTTACTCAGTACTTTGTTGAAGCACCTTTGGCAGCGATTACAGCCTTCAGTCTTCCTGTGTAAGACGCTACAAGCTTGGCACACCTGTATTTGGGGAGTTTCCCTCATTCTTCTCTGTAGATCCTCTCAAGCTCTGTCAGGTTGGATGGGGAGCGTCTCTGCACAGCTATTTTCAGGTCTCCAGAGATGTTCGATCGGGTTCAAGTCCAGGCTCTGACTGGGCCACTCAAGGACATTCAGAGACTTGTCCCGAAGCGACTCCTGCGCTGTCTTGGCTGTGTGCTTAGGGTCGTTGTCCTGTTAGAAGGGGAACCTTCGCCCCAGTCAGGTCTTGAGTGATCTGGAGCAGGTTTTCATCAAGGATCTCTGTACTTTGCTCCGTTCATCTTTCCCTCGATCCTGACTCGTCTCCCAGTCCCTGCTGCTGAAAAACATCCCCATATCATGATGCTGCCACCACCATGCTTCACCGTAGGGATGGTGCCAGGTTTCCTCCAGACATGATGCTTGGCGTTCTGGCCAAAGAGTTCAATCTTGGTTTCATCAGACCAGAGAATCTTGTTTCTCGTGGTCTAAGAGTCCTTTAGGTGCCTTTTGGCAAACTCCAAGTGGGCTGTTATGTGCCTTTTACCGAGGAGTGGCTTCCGACTGGCCACTCTACTTTAAAGGCCTGATTGGTGGAGTTCTGCAAAGATCGTTGTCCTTCTGGAAGGTTCTCTCATCTCCACAGAGGAACTCTGGAGCTCTGTCAGAGTGACCATCGGGTTCTTGGTCACCTCCCAGACCAAGGTCCTTCTCCCCGATTGCTTAGTTTGGCCGGGCGGCCAGCTCTAGGAAGAGTCTTGGTGGTTCCAGACCTCTTCCATTTTAAGAATGATAGAGGCCACTGTGTTCTTGTGGACCTTCAATGCTGCAGAAACTATTTGGTATCTCCCCAGATCTGTGCCTCGACACAATCCTGTCTTGGAGCTCTACGGACAATTCCTTGGACCTCATGGCTTGGTTGTTGCTCTGACATGCACTGTCAACTGTGGGACCTTATATAGACAGGTGTGTGCTTTTCCAAATCATGTCCAACCAATAGAATTTTCCACAGGTGGACTCTAATCATGTTGTAGAAACATCTCAAGGATGATCAATGGAAACAGAATTCACCTGAGCTCAATTATGAGTCTCATAGCAAAGGGTCTGAATACTTATGTAAATAAGCTATTTCTGTATTCATTTATTTTACATTTGCAAACTTTTCTAAAAACCTGTTTTTGCTTTGTCATTATGGGGTATTGTGTGTAGATCGATGAGGATTCTTTCTTTTTTTATCCATTGTAGAATAAGGCTGTAGTGTTACAAAATGTGTAAATAGTGAAGGGATCTGAAAACTACAGGATTCTTGCTATTTGGCCATTGGCCCAGTTTTATTGCAAGGAATTCTAATTGGTCAACCGCAGGCTAGGGTTGGGTTATAAAACTACATCCTGTCTCTTTGTTCTGTGGCGAGAATCACTGAGGACAGGGGAGAATGCTGAGAGGTAGATGTTCATTCTCCCCTGTTTCGGGCTCAATGCCTAGACAAATTCCTCCCGTGCCTCTGACCCATTGATCGTTAACTCCCTCTTGACCGTTAGTCCTCTGCGTTTTGTGTATTTATCTTCCAAATATTCTTACATTAGCCTAGGTAACTCTCCCAGGTGACCCTAGTCCAATATGTCCCTTGTGTCTATCCTTCGTTATCCACGTTGTGGTTTGCCTGTTCCAGAGTATGAGAAGAAGGGAGCTCCTAATAACTTCGTAGACCAGGTGTTTGGTGGGGAGATGACCAGCACGGTCATGTGTCAGCAATGCAAGACGGTACGTACGTAAACTTATCAGTTCAAATCACTCCGCCGTCAGTTTCTATCTTATTACACCAACGGTCAGAGCAAAAAGCCATGAACTGAACCATACTACAGATCATCCATCCCCTATGAACACCGATTGACCACCGACCCCAACCGCAACACATCCAGAAATATGTTACATGTCTGTTGTCGTTGATTTTTTTTCTTTGTAGGTTTCTTTGGTCAAGGAGATGTTTCTGGATCTGTCCCTTCCTGTCTCAGACCAGGTAATGATGATAATGATGACAGGTTTGTCTTTTTCTACACTAGCTGGATATGACATCATGAAAACATGTGCACTAGTGGTGTATGACATCATGAAAACATGTGCACTAGCGGTGTATGACATCATGAAAACATGTGCACTAGCGGTGTATGACATCATGAAAACAACATGTGCACTAGCGGTGTATGACATTATGAAAACATGTGCACTAGCGGTGTATGACATCATGAAAACATGTGCACTAGTGGTGTATGACATCATGAAAACATGTGCACTAGCGGTGTATGACATCATGAAAACAACATGTGCACTAGCGGTGTATGACATCATCACGAAAACATGCTGTCAATCCATGATGGATGAGGACATTTCCTTGACAATTTTAGCAGCTGTTTATCTTCTGAGCATAGCCCAGCTGTTTCATCGTCATGTTATGCCATGTTGCGCTATGTTATGCCATGTTGTGTCATGTTATGGCATGTTACCGTTATGTTCTACTGCTTAACGTCATGGTTGCCGCGGTCTCTCAGGCCTACAGGAAGAAGAGTCAGAAGAAAGGAGCGGGGAACCAGAAGGCTAGCAGTGAGGTGAAATATAATAACGGAGACAGCCCTAACCCTGTCGCCATGACCAACGGTGACACCGATGACCTTCCTACTGGCGTGGGCAGCAAGTACCAGCAGAAGAAACAGAAGAAGCAGGCCAAGAAACAGGCCAAGGTACAGTTAGGAGGATTCTGGTACCCTATTCTCAATAAACGTGTGATTTTCTTTGATTATATAGTGCATTACGTTTGACCAGAGCTCAATGAATAGTGTACTATGAATTTTCAAGTTTTATTAATGGTATGTACATTATACACATGGTATACACCGTCCAACGAAATCCATTGTCAATGCAGTATTAAAGCAGTAGCAGGGTGGACTAGTAGCAGTATTAAAGCAGCAGCAGGGTGGACTAGTAGCAGTATTAAAGCAGTAGCAGGGTGGACTAGTAGCAGTATTAAAGCAGCAGCAGGGTGGACTAGTAGCAGTATTAAAGCAGCAGCAGGGTGGACTAGTAGCAGTATTAAAGCAGCCGCAGGGTGGACTAGTAGCAGTATTAAAGCAGTAGCAGGGTGGACTAGTAACAGTATTAAAGCAGTAGCAGGGTGGACTAGTAACAGTATTAAAGCAGTAGCAGGGTGGACTAGTAACAGTATTAAAGCAGCAGCAGGGTGGACTAGTAGCAGTATTAAAGCAGTAGCAGGGTGGACTAGTAGCAGTATTATAGCAGTAGCAGGGTGGACTAGTAGCAGTATTAAAGCAGTAGCAGGGTGGACTAGTAGCAGTTTTAAAGCAGTAGCAGGGTGGACTAGTAGCAGTATTAAAGCAGCAGCGGAGTGGACTAGTAGCAGTATTAAAGCAGCAGCGGGGTGGACTAGTAGCAGTATTAAAGCAGTAGCAGGGTGGACTAGTAGCAGTATTAAAGCAGCAGCAGGGTGGACTAGTAGCAGTATTAAAGCAGCAGCAGGGTGGACTAGTAGCAGTATTAAAGCAGCAGCAGGGTGGACTAGTAGCAGTATTAAAGCAGCAGCAGGGTGGACTAGTAGCAGTATTAAAGCAGCAGCAGGGTGGACTAGTAGCAGTATTAAAGCAGCAGCAGGGTGGACTAGTAGCAGTATTAAAGCAGTAGCAGGGTGGACTAGTAGCAGTATTAAAGCAGTAGCAGGGTGGACTAGTAGCAGTATTAAAGCAGTAGCAGGGTGGACTAGTAGCAGTATTAAAGCAGTAGCAGGGTGGACTAGTAGCAGTATTAAAGCAGTAGCAGGGTGGACTAGTAGCAGTATTAAAGCAGTAGCAGGGTGGACTAGTAGCAGTATTAAAGCAGTAGCAGGGTGGACTAGTAGCAGTATTAAAGCAGTAGCAGGGTGGACTAGTAACAGTATTAAAGCCGCAGCAGGGTGGACTAGTAGCAGTATTAAAGCAGTAGCAGGGTGGACTAGTAGCAGTATTAAAGCAGTAGCAGGGTGGACTAGTAGCAGTATTAAAGCAGTAGCAGGGTGGACTAGTAGCAGTATTAAAGCAGTAGCAGGGTGGACTAGTAGCAGTATTAAAGCAGTAGCAGGGTGGACTAGTAGCAGTATTAAAGCAGTAGCAGGGTGGACTAGTAGCAGTATTAAAGCCGCAGCAGGGTGAACTAGTAGCAGTATTAAAGCAGCAGCAGGGTGGACTAGTAGCAGTATTAAAGCAGCAGCAGGGTGGACTAGTAGCGGTATTAAAGCAGTAGCAGGGTGGACTAGTAGCGGTATTAAAGCAGCAGCAGGGTGGACTAGTAGCGGTATTAAAGCAGCAGCAGGGTGGACTAGTAGCGGTATTAAAGCAGCAGCAGGGTGGACTAGTAGCGGTATTAAAGCAGCAGCAGGGTGGACTAGTAGCGGTATTAAAGCAGCAGCAGGGTGGACTAGTAGCAGTATTAAAGCAGTAGCAGGGTGGACTAGTAGCGGTATTAAAGCAGTAGCAGGGTGGACTAGTAGCGGTATTAAAGCAGTAGCAGGGTGGACTAGTAGCGGTATTAAAGCAGTAGCAGGGTGGACTAGTAGCAGTATTAAAGCAGTAGCAGGGTGGACTAGTAGCAGTATTAAAGCAGTAGCAGGGTGGACTAGTAGCGGTATTAAAGCAGTAGCAGGGTGGACTAGTAGCGGTATTAAAGCAGCAGCAGGGTGGACTAGTAGCGGTATTAAAGCAGTAGCAGGGTGGACTAGTAGCGGTATTAAAGCAGTAGCAGGGTGGACTAGTAGCGGTATTAAAGCAGTAGCAGGGTGGACTAGTAGCGGTATTAAAGCAGTAGCAGGGTGGACTAGTAGCGGTATTAAAGCAGTAGCAGGGTGGACTAGTAGCAGTATTAAAGCAGTAGCAGGGTGGACTAGTAGCGGTATTAAAGCAGTAGCAGGGTGGACTAGTAGCAGTATTAAAGCAGCAGCAGGGTGGACTAGTAGCAGTATTAAAGCAGTAGCAGGGTGGACTAGTAGCAGTAGGGTGGAAGTAGCAGTATGGAAGCAGTAAAAGAATTAAAGCAGTGGTGTTGCAGTATCAAAGCTGTAGCAGTCTGGAAGTAGTATTTAAACAGTAGAAGAATTAAAGCTGTATTAATATTAAAGCAGTAGGAGTTTGGAAGCAGTAGCTGTTTAGAAGCAGTGGTGTTGCAGGACCAGTATTAAAGCAGTAGGAGTGTGGAAGCAGTATTTAAGCAGGATCATAATTAAAGCAGTAGCCGTGTGGAAGCAGTAGCAGTATTAAAGCAGTATCATTGTGGAAGCAGTAGCAGTGTTAAAGCAGTTGACGTGTTAAAGCAGTAAGAGGGTGGAAGCCGTAGTAGATTTAAAGCAGTAGCTATGTGTAAGCAGTATTTAAGCTGGAGCAGTATTTGAGCAGTAGAAGAATTAAAGCAGCAGTAGCTGTGTGGAAGCAGTAGCATTAATAAAGCAGTTGCCGTGTGGAAGAAGTAGCCGTGTTAAAGCAGTAGCAGTATTGTAGCAGTGTAGACAGCCTGTTCTTTCTGTATTACCTTTGAGCATGTTAACCACGCTGTAATGTCTGTGTCCACAGAACCAGAGACGTCAGCAGAAGCTAGTCACCCTGGACAGCTTCACACCTCCAGAGAACACCGCAGAGAGCCCAGTCCCAGCAGAGGAGGGAGAGGAGACAGGAAATAGTACCCAGGGAGAGGAGGAGGAGCCTCTGGTTGAGAACCAATCATCAGAGACCGAGAGGTTCGAGAACGAGAGTTCCGAGACCGCTCCCTCAGAGCAGGACCAAGAGAAACCTCAGGGGGCAGTGCACACAGAGAAAGAGGAGGAGGATTGTGAACCAGTGGATGTATGGTCTGTGTCCAACAACCACTACACTGTGATGTCAGAAGAACAGAGTCCCCAGTCCCCTGAGGGGGTTGTAAAAAGAGACAGACACGAGGCTGAACATAGAGGAGAGGAGGATGATGATGATGATGATGATGATAGTGACGCAGCCAAACCGTCTGGAGATGAGGAAGACACCAAACTGACAGACAAGCTGGGTGAACTATCTCTAAACGAAGCCTTTCTAGCCTCTGAGGACTCAGACCTGGAGCTGGGGTGCAGAGACACGTCTGCTGAGACAGGTAATGTTGCATTTTGCCCAGGGCACTTCTTTCGACCCCCTAAGTTTTCTTTGTCACCTCTGCTTCTTTGCAGAGCACAAACGTTTAGGGTCCGGGGGGAAAATGTAATGACAATACAAAAAACTGTAAAGATTCTTTGCGACATTTCAAAATGACATCAGTATGACCGGTTGTAAGGAAATAGAAAGCCAACATGTTTCTGATAAGGTTTCAGTTTGGCTTGAATGCATATTTTATGTGGTTGAAACACTATCAGCTTTTATGACGCTGATAAAGATAGCACCTTTACAGACGGTCCCTAACCGCGCATTCACATTCCCTGAAGATGCTGAACGAAAGAAATCATATTTCTCCACTCCTGTTCCCGAGTAAAAAAAAATTGCTTACATTTGGTGTATCATTTTACTGCAATAAATGTTTAATTCTGCAGGAGTTAATATTAATGGCTTTTTGAGGTTATAGACCGAGAGTCATTGTCCAGATTTCAGTTTCCATTTAACCCATCTGAACAGTAGGCTTCAGTTCCCTTGAAGTGCCGTAGGCCTGTTTGTGACTGTTGAATTTGTAGGCTACAGCGCCTCACAATCATCACATCATAACATAGCTGCTATCCTGTTCTACCACGTCACCAAATCTTTACCAAGCATTACTTTTCTGGCCCTCTCTTCTCTTTATTTTCAACTTGCCATTTCGCAGCAATTCTCTTATTGAATTAAAGTCTGACATTGTCCTTTTTGCCACCGTGGATCAACTAACTTTTTCAGTCCGTTCTCAAAAGCATTTGGTGATTTGGTGTGTTGGCTAATTTGGTGATTTGGTGTGTTGGCTAATTTGGTGATTTGGTGTGTTGGCTAATTTGGTGATTTGGTGTGTTGGCTAATTTGGTGATTGGTGTGTAGGCTAATTTGTTGTGTTGGCTAATTTTGTGATTGGTGTGTAGGCTAATTTGGTGATTTGGTGTGTTGGCTAATTTGGTGATTTGGTGTGTTGGCTAATTTGGTGTGTTGGCTAATTTGGTGATTGGTGTGTAGGCTAATTTGGTGATTTGGTGTGTTGGCTAATTTGGTGATTTGGTGTGTTGGCTAATTTGGTGATTGGTGTGTAGGCTAATTTGGTGATTTGGTGTGTTGGCTAATTTGGTGATTGGTGTGTAGGCTAATTTGGTGATTGGTGTGTAGGCTAATTTGGTGATTGGTGTGTTGGCTAATTTGGTGATTGGTGTGTTGGCTAATTTGGTGATTGGTGTGTTGGCTAATTTGGTGATTGGTATGTTGGCTAATTTGGTGACTGGTGTGTTGGCTAATTTGGTGATTTGGTGTGTTGGCTAATTTGGTGATTTGGTGTGTTGGCTAATTTGGTGTGTTGGCTAATTTGGTGATTGGTGTGTAGACTAATTTGGTGATTTGGTGTGTTGGCTAATTGGGTGATTTGGTGTGTTGGCTAATTGGGTGATTGGTGTGTAGGATAATTTGGTGATTTGGTGTGTAGGCTAATTTGGTGATTGGTGTGTAGGCTAATTTGGTGATTGGTGTGTTGGCTAATTTGGTGATTGGTGTGTTGGCTAATTTGGTGATTGGTGTGTTGGCTAATTTGGTGATTGGTGTGTTGGCTAATTTGGTGTGTTGGCTAATTTGGTGTGTTGGCTAATTTGGTGTGTTGGTGTGTTGGCTAATTTGGTGTGTTGGTGTGTTGGCTAATTTGGTGTGTTGGCTAATTTGGCGTGTTGGCTAATTTGGTGTGTTGGCTAATTTGGTGATTTGGTGTGTTGGCTAATTTGGTGATTTGGTGTGTTGGCTAATTTGGTGATTTGGTGTGTTGGCTATTTGGTGCACGTACGTTTAGGCCCTTAAAGTTAGGTTTATGCACTAATGCCAGATAACCTCAAAGTAGTCTATACAGTGCATTCAGAAAGTATTCAGACCCCTTGACTTTTTCCACATTTTGTTACGTTACAGCCTTGTTCTAAAATTGATTAAATCGTTTTTTCCCCCTCATCAATCTGGACACAATACCCCATAATAACAAAGCAAAAACATATATATATTATTTTTTTACTGAAATATACATTTACATAAGTATTCAGACCCTTTACTAAGTACTTTGTTGAAGCACCTTTGGCAGCCTTGAGTCTTCTAGGGTATAATGCTACAAGCTTGGCGCACCTGTATTTGGGAAGTTTCTCCTATTCTTCTCTGCAGATCCTCTCAAGCTCTGTCAGGTTGGATGGGGAGCATCGCTGCACAGCTATTTTCTCCTGCATTATCTTGGCTGTGTGCTTAGGGTCATTGTCCTGTTGGAAGTTGAACTTTCGCCCCAGTCTGAGGTCCTGAGCGCTCTGGAGCAGGTTTTCATCAAGGATCTCTCTGTACTTTGCTCCGTTCATCTTTCCATCCATCCTGACTCGTCTCCCTGCCGCTGAAAAACGTCTTCACATCTTGATGCTGCCACCACCATGCTTCACTGTAGGGATGGTGCTAGGTTTCCTGGCATTCAGGCCAAAGAGTTCAATCTTGCCTTTTGGCATACTCCAAGTGGGCTGTCCATTTTTAAGAATGATGGAGGCCACTGTGTTCTTAGGGACCTTAAATGCTGAAGAAATGTGTTGGTACCCTTGGCCTGATCTGTGCCTCCACACAATCCTGTCACGGAGCTCTACGGACAATTCCTTCAACCTCATGGCTTGGTTTTTGCTCTGACATTCACTATCAACTGTGAAACCTTTTTATAGAGACAGGTGTGTGCCTTTTCAAAATCATGTCCAGTCAATTGAATTTACCACAGGTGGACTCTAATCAAGTTGTAGAAACATCTCAAGGATGATCAATGGAAACAGGATGCACCTGAGCTCAATGTCAAGTCTCATAGCAAAGGGTCTGAATACTTATGTAAATAAGGTATTTCTGTTTTTCATTTTTAATACATTTGCAAAAGTGTTTATCCTCGAGGCCTCCCGAATGGCGCAGCGGTCTAAGGCACCACGGACCTGGGTTCAATCCCAGGCTGTGTCACAGCCGGCCGTGACCGGGAGTCCCATGAGGCGGCGCACAATTGGCCCAGCGCCGTCCGGTTTAGGGGAGGGTTTGGCCGGACAGTATTTCCTTGTCCCATCGCACTGTAGCGACTCCTTTTGGCCGACCGGGCGACTGCAAGCTGACTCTGGTCGCCAGCTGGACGGTGTTTCCTCCAACATATTGGTGCATCTGGCTTCCCGGGTTAAGCGAGCTGTGTGTCAAGAAGCAGTGCGGCTTGGCAGGGCCGTGTTTCGGAGGACCTATGGCTCTCGACCTTCACCTCTCCCAAGTAAGTAGGGGAGTTGCAGCGATGGGACAGGACTGTAGTTACCAATTGGCTGTCATGACATTGGGGAGGGGGACAAAATGGGTAAAAGTACAAAAAATACTATAGTTTAAAAACCTGTTTTGTGGCTTTATTATTATTGTGTGTAGATTGATGAGGGAAAAATATAATCAATTTTAGAATAAGGCTGTAACGTAACAAAATGTGGAAAAGGGGGAGGAGGTCTGAATACTTTCCAAATGCACTGTAGATATCAATTTCAAAAAAATGATAAATGTATGGATTTTTTAAGGTATTATTTTCTCTTTATTCATTCCGCCTGCTAGCAACCTGCCCTTTATCCACACTATTTAATGACCCTAAACCAACCCTCCTTTCATCCACACTATTTAATGACCCTAAACCAACCCTCCTTTCATCCACACTATTTAATGACCCTAAACCAACCTGCCCTTTATCCACACTATTTAATGACCCTAAACCAACCTGCCCTTTATCCACACTATTTAATGACCCTAAACCAACCCTCCCCATTGATATAACCACTAGTATGGATGTTAGTTTCATAAAGTCCTGTTGTATCGTGATTTAAAGTTACGAAAAATTTGTATATATTTTTTTTTACCAATGTTATTTACAAAAAAAACACTGAAAAAATATGTAATTCCTAAAACTAGAAACGGAGACAAAGCTGGAGCGGAAGGAGTACACAATCTCTCACCAGGACCCTAAGCTGGCCTTTCACACGCTGGCCACCAGGGCGGTGCCAGAGAAACAGGAGTGCTCTGTGGAGTCCTGTCTGTACCAGTTCACAGAGGTAGAGAACCTCACTCAGAACAACTCTCTTCTCTGTGTCACCTGCACCAAGAGACAGACCAAAAACAAGGCTGCAGAAGGTATGTTTTTTAAATATTCTGTCAATGGTTTTTTCTCCTTTTTCTCTCTCTTTAAAAAAAAACCGAATGAACATGAATGGTCATTCTGTTTGGTCCTGTTCCAGATATGATTTGTGTGTGTGTGCATTCTATGGTTTAGGTCAATGGATTTCCACGGTTTGTGTGTGTGTGTGTGTTAAGGTTGGGCGATATTACGATCAGCCATCGTCGATGGTGACGACATTGTGATGTGACGTACGATCGTTTAGCCTATTTGAATTTCGCTGACGCCCCACAGTAAAGAATCGAGTCTCGCAGCACGCAGCAGGACAGTACGCAGCAGGACAGTACACAGCAGGACAGTACACAGCAGGACAGTACACAGCAGGACAGTACACAGCAGGACAGTACACAGCAGGACAGTACACAGCAGGACAGTACACAGCAGGACAGTACACAGCAGGACAGTACACAGCAGGACAGTACACAGCAGGACAGCACACAAGTGACATTCAGAGTAATTGTGTAAAGAGTGTAGGCCAGATGGGGGGGTGGGGGTGGGGAGAGTGTAGGACAGACGGGGGGGAGAGTGTAGGCCAGACGGGGGGGGGGGTGTAGGCCAGACGGGGGGAGTGTAGGCCAGACGGGGGGGGGAGGAGTGTAGGCCAGACGGGGGGGGAGGTGGGGAGAGTGTAGGCCAGACGGGGGGGGGCGGGGAGTGTACGCCAGACGGGGGGGGGAGTGTAGGCCAGACGTGGGGGGTGGGGAGAGTGTAGGCCAGATGGGTGTGGAGAGTGTAGGCCAGACGGGGGGGGGAGTGTAGGCCAGACGGGGGAGGGTGGGGAGAGTGTAGGCCAGACGGGGGGGGAGTGTAGGCCAGACGTGGGGGGTGGGGAGAGTGTAGGCCAGATGGGTGTGGAGAGTGTAGGCCAGACGGGGGGGGGAGTGTAGGCCAGACGGGGGAGGGTGGGGAGAGTGTAGGCCAGACGGGGGGGGGGGGAGTGTAGGCCAGACGGGGGAGGGTGGGGAGAGTGTAGGCCAGACGGGGGGGGGGGGGTGTAGGCCAGACGGGGGAGGGTGGGGAGAGTGTAGGCCAGACGGGGGGGGGGGGGGGGTGTAGGCCAGACGGGGGAGGGTGGGGAGAGTGTAGGCCAGACGGGGGGGGGAGTGTAGGCCAGACGGGGGAGGGTGGGGAGAGTGTAGGCCAGGCGGGGGGGGGGGGAGTGTAGGCCAGACGGGGGAGGGTGGGGAGAGTGTAGGCCAGACGGGGGGGGGGGGGGGGGGTGTAGGCCAGACGGGGGAGGGTGGGGAGAGTGTAGGCCAGACGGGGGGGGGGGTGTAGGCCAGACGGGGGAGGGTGGGGAGAGTGTAGGCCAGACGGGGGGGGGGGAGTGTAGGCAAGACGGGGGAGGGTGGGGAGAGTGTAGGCCAGGCGGGGGGGGGGGGGAGTGTAGGCCAGACGGGGGAGGGTGGGGAGAGTGTAGGCCAGACGGGGGGGGGGGGGACCAGTCACTGTTCCATCACAGCGACGGACGGACGGACGGACGGACGGACGGACTGTCTGTGTGTCGCTGTGATGGAATAGTGACTGGTCGGCTGAGGAAAGGGCTGTGTTACCGTAGTGACAGACAGACAGACAGACAAACCAGCTCCATGCTGAGGCTCCTCCACCAGAAACTAATAGAAAAGATTTGCCTGCACTTAGTCTTTGTCCAGTCTAACAACATTGTCTTTCGTCATGATTCGTCCAGTCTTTAACCACATTATCTTTCGTCGTGACTCGTCCAGTCTAACAACATTATCTTTCGTCGTGATTCGTCCAGACTAATAACATTATCTTTCGTCGTGATTCGTCCAGTCTAACCACATTATCTTTCGTCGTGATTCGTCCAGTCTTTAACCACATTATCTTTCGTCATGATTCGTCCAGTCTAACAACATGATCTTTCTTCGTGATTCGTCCAGTTTGTTCTATGGCCCAACTGTCATTTTTAGCGCTCTTTTTTTTTTTCTTAAACAAATGTTTTGGGTTGACCAATAAGGAGGGGTGATGTTTTATGGGTACATAATCACGATAGGACAATGGTTGATATCGCCCAACCGTAGTGTGTGTGTGTCATTGTGTATTTACAAGGTGTGTGTGTGTGCTTGTGGTTTAGGCTCCAAGAAGAATGTGTACACAGATGCTCTGAAGCAAATGCTGATCTCGTCTCCCCCTCCGGTGCTTACGCTTCACTTGAAGAGATTCCAACAGGTAGTTCTCTCCAACAACTAGGGCTGTGACGGTCATGGACATTTGGAGGATTGTTATTAGTCACCATTATAATCGTTCAAATAGCAATTATTATTTTTATGTTTAGCTTCAAGTCCACAAACTTCATCCAAAAACAGCAAAGTAAAAGTTAACCTGGTTTTTAAATACATGTTCTCCTCCACTCCTGTGTTACCGAGGGCAACGGACTCAACCAGACGTCGGACTTCCACAACATTTCAGTTGTCACCTCTCTCCTTATATGGGCTGTTAGATGTAAACCACACTTACTTTTACTTTGCTGCTTATGGGTAAAGTTGTTTGACTTTAATATAAAGTAGATATTTTTATATATTTTTAAAATTTTTATTTATAACTTAGGACTTTTATTTTAATTAAGATTTTCATCCATAATTGTTGGTTACACAATTATACTACTATTTTTTATTATTATTATTTATTTTTTATTGCACCTTTTTTATTTAACTAGGCAAGTCAGTTAAGAACAATTTCTTATTTACTATCAACCTTTATCAACACTCTGTTTATACTGCGTCCAATTACAACATGAGTTCTTGGTCTGGATTGAATCTGTAGAACACAGTCGACAATGCGCATTTTTTTAAAACGATGTTACTCGTTTTTTTGTTGTTGCGAAGATGGCATCCACAGTAAACGCTGCAGATGTCGGCTCCATTGGAGATTACATTTTAAGAGGTCAATCATTAGTTGCTACATACATTTTTGGACTTATAAAAATGAATGATATTTACACGTTGATTCTTGAAGAATATAACTTATAAATGCCTCATGAGTTTGTCACACTCCATGAGATCCCAAAATATAAGCTGGTTTTACTCCAACGTTGGTAAACAAACACTATATAGCCTCATAACATGGGTGAAACTATCATGTTGATATCATGGATGGTCAGTCCTTGCATCCATAGCTCTGTCTATTTAATTTGAGAGTGGTATCATTTCTCAAGCACCATCCCTCAGCTGTTTACCAAAACAGGGCCAGGGAAGGTGCTTTGTTATTGTTTAAACTGCTGATTGCTCCTTTTTTAAATGACATGTCAAGTGCACTACAATGAGGCATCGGATTGAATCCCGGCACTTGTTAGTAACACTAAAGCCCTGAAGGGTACACTAATGTACCTGCCTGTGTTTCGCATAGATCTTTTTTTTGTGTCACCGCTGGGGCACCAAACCCGCCCAAAGTGTACAGTGTATTTGGAAAGTACTCAGACCCTTTGACTTTTCCCACATTATGTTACATTACAGCCTCATTCTTAAATTGATTAAATTGTGTGTGTCCCCCCCATGAATCTACACAAAAATCAACATAATGACAAAGCGTTGCAAATGTATAAAAATTAACTGAAATATCACATTTACATAAGTATTCAGACCCTTTACTCAGTACTTTGTTGAAGCACCTTTGGCAGCGATTACAGCCTCGAGTCTTCTGGGGTATGACGCTACAAGCTTGGCACACCTGTATTTGGGGAGTTTCTCCCATTCTTCTCTGCAGATCCTCTCAAGCTCTGTCAGGTTGGATGGGGAGCGTTGCTGCACAGCTATTTTCAGGTCTCTCCAGAGATGTTTGATCGGGTTCAAGTCCGGACTCTGGCTGGGCCACTCAAGGACATTCAGAGACTTGTCCCGAAGCCACTCCTGCATTGTCTTGGCTGTGTGCTTAGGGTCGTTGTCCTGTTAGATGAACCTTCACCCCAGTTTGAGGTCCTGAGCGCTCTGGAGCAGGTTTTCATCAAGCATCTCTCTGTACTTGCTCCGTTCATCTTTCCCTCAATCCTGACTCGTCTCCCAGTCCCTGCTGCTGAAAAACATCCCCACAGCATGATGCTGCCACCACCATGCTTCACCGTAGGGATGGTGCCAGGTTTCCTCCAGATGTGAACTCTTGGCATTCAGGCCAAAGAGTTCTCCTAGCAAAGGGTCTGAATACTTATGTAAAGAAGTTGTTTTTGTTTTTATTTTTAATAAATTCAAAAAATCTGTTTTCGCTTTGTCATTATGGGGTATTGTGTGTTGATTGACAAAAAATGTTATTTAATACATTTTAGAATAAGGCTGTAACGTAACAAAATGTGGAAAAAGTCAAGAGGTCTGAGTACTTTCCGAGTGATTTTCAAGTGTGTAACTTGTCCCTACCTCTGTCCCTCCCTCTGTCTTTGCCTCTGTTCCGGTCCAGATTGGATACAGTGTGTGTAAGATGAACAGCCATGTTAACTTCCCTCACATTCTAGACGTAGCACCATTCTGCTCTGCCATATGCAAGGTAAAAACATACTCAAATAAATAAAACGCTAATAAGTTACATGTAGAAATAAAAATCAATGTTTTGTTCTGTATCTTAGTGTAAACTATGGGACATAAGAGTTCTGAGTTGTTCCTGGTCTGGTTACATGGTCAGGACATTTTTAATGTTGTCGTTCTGTTGTTTTCTCTTGTTTTGTATTCAGGGTGTGTCGGAGGGAGACTCTCAGGTGCTTTACAGTCTGTATGGTATAGTAGAACACAGTGGGACTATGAGAAGTGGCCATTATACAGCCTACGTCAAAGCCAGACCTTTCTGTCCCTCCACTACACACAACGGAGTGGGTACACAAGGTAGGACTGCTGTTAATGTACAGCTTTAACAGACTGTTGGGTTTGTACTGAACATGGTCATTGAAACAATCCAAAAATAGATACTGTTACATACCGGGATTTTAATTTTGACAATATATCGTATTATTTTTGCGCTAGTTGGCTGTACCTGCACCAAAACTCCAGTATTTTTCTATCATAGCTTGTTCTTCCTCTTTTTAAATAGGGAGCCAATTTGTTTTCATGAGAAATTATTCTTTTTTTAACGTGTTTTCTCATGCCCTCTCTCTTGTCCCTCTGCAGCAGATATTTGGTGAGCAATATGGTTGGAAAATCGAATCGCAATAAAATCACAGTATCGTAATACGTATTGTATGAGCACCTAAAGTATTGTAGTGATATCGTATGGCGAGGGCCACTGCTATAGTCTTGGGCGGAATACCGTATATACCGTATACCGGGGTATTTGGAAATGGCCATGGGATGGTTTTTCAATACCATCAACTATTCCTTTAAAGTTTTTTTTTTTTTTTTTTTAATACATTTTATTATTTGTAGCAATTATTTTTTTTTTTTGGTAAATACCTCCAGTCAACTTGTGCAGTACCACGTTCATCATGTCACCTGTCACATTATTTTACATTATGAAGTTTACCATAGTTCCCCAGGACAGTTGAGCCAGTCAGGTGTTTGTTTTGTAAATAGCGCAACAGGAGAAAGCGGGAGTCCAGCTGTGTATTGACAGGGGTCGCGTTTTATATTGAAAGTCGTGTGTTTGTTTGGTTTGAAAAGTCATCTAGAGTGTTTCCTTCACAGAAAACGCAACACATTCAGCAGAAAATAGCTTCACTGTCATCAGGTGACAACAGAAGTGCAACGCTATTTGGTTGGCAGCCTCGCAAGTAAAAGAGCTTACAATGAAAAAGTAGCTCCACATCAGTCAGAGCGCTGTCTGCTGATAGAATGCCATTGTTGAATTCTCAAGAGTTTAGAAGTGAAACTGAAGCACAGAATGAGTCTGACGCTGAGCAGAAATTACAATAAGAACCATTTTAGATCTGCGTTTACAAAACGCAAAAATATATTTCTTATGCGTTATACACTTAGGTTGGAGTCATTAAAACCCGTTTTTCAACCACTCCACAAATTTCTTGTTAACAAACTATAGTTTTGGCAAGTTGGTTAGGACATCTACTTTGTGCATGACACAAGTCATTTTTCCAACATTTGTTTACAGACAGATTATTTCACTTATAATTCACTGTATCACAATTCCAGTGGGTCAGAAGTTTACATACACTAAGATGACTGTGCCTTTAAACAGCTTGGAAAATTCCAGAAAATTATGTCATGGCTTTAGAAGCCTCTGTTAGGCTAATTGACATCATTTGAGTCAATTGGAGGTGTTCCTGTGGATGTATTTCAAGGCCTACCTTCAAAATCGGTGCCTCTTTGCTTGACATCATGGGAAAGAAATCAGCCAAGACCTCAGAAAAAAATTTGTAGACCTCCACAAATTTGGTTCATCCTTGGGAGAAATTTCCAAATGCCTGAAGGTACCACGTTCATCTGTACAAGCAATAGTACGCAAGTATAAACACCATGAGACCATGCAGCCGTCATACCGCTCAGGAAGGAGACGCGTTCTGTCTCCTAGAGATGAATGTACTTTGGTGCGAAAAATGCAAATCAATCCCAGAACAACAGCAAAGGACCTTGTGAAGATGCTGGAGGAAACAGGTACAAAAGTATCTATATCCACGGTAAAACAAGTACTATATTTACATAACCTGAAAGGCCGCTCAGCAAGGAAGAAGCCACTGTTCCAAAACCGCCATAAAAAGCCAGACTACGGTTTGCAACTGCACATGGGGACAAAGATCATACTTTTTGGAGAAATGTCCTCTGGTCTGATGAAACAAAAATAGTACTGTTTGGCCATAATGACCATCGTTATGGATGGAGGCTTGCAAGCCGAAGAACACCATCCCAACCGTGAAGCATGGGGGTGGCAGCATCATGTTGTGGGGGTGCTTTGCTGCAGGAGGGACTGGCACACTTCACAAAATAGATGGCATCATGAGGTGGGAAATTATGTGGATATATTGAAGCCACATCTCAAGACATCAGTCAGGAAATTAATGCTTGGTCGCAAATGGGTCTTCCAAATGGACAATGACCCCAAGCATACTTCCAAAGTTAATGGCTTAAGGACAACAAAGTCAAGGTATTGGAGTGGCCATCACAAAGCCCTGACCTCAATCCCATAGAAAACTTGTGGGCAGAACTGAAAAAGCATGTTGCGAGCAAGGAGCCCTACAAACCTGACTCAGCTACACCAGCTCTGTCGGGAGTAATGGGCCAAAATTCACCCAACTTATTGTGGTAAGCTTGTGGTAGGCTACCTGAAACATTTGACTCAAGTGAAACAATTTAAAGGCATTGCTACCAAATACGAATTGAGTGTATGTAAACTTCTGACCCAATGGGAATGTGATGAAAGAAATAAAAGCTGAAATAAATCATTCTCTCTACTATTATTCTGACATTTCACATTCTTAAAATAAAGTGGTGATCCTAACTGACCTAAGACAGGGAATATTTACTAGGATTACATGTCAGGAATTGTGAAAAACTGAGTTTAAATGTATTTGGCTAAGGTGTATGTAAACTTCCGACTTCAACTGTATATTTATTTTTTCCCCCCAACTGTCTTTATTGCGACAAATGTTGATGGAAACAATGTATTTTTTAAATATTTTTTTTTAGTAAATTATAATTGCCAAATAATTTATGGTATGCAGGGAACATGATGTTATCAAATATAAATCTCCACATTTTTATTCTAAATGCTTGCAAAATCTATTTATTTAACAATAAAATAATGTTTCTTTGCAGGACAAGGATGATTGTCTTGACTTTTAAGAATGACTGAATTGCTGCACGTTACACTTGGAAGTTTCACCATCATTGTTTTAGATCATCAAGGCCTGCGTGAGTCACCATGGCGATATGTTGGCACATGAGAACTATTAGAATATGGCAAATGTTAGTCAGTTCTTGTATTCTATCCATGCTGGGTTTTTTTTTGCGGGCTACCAGAGACATGATAGGTGAGCAGGGCATACAGGCTGGCTACTTTATTAACGAGCAGAGGGTGGTACGCTCAGCCCAATAGGAAACACTTCGACTACCTTTCATTTATTTATTCGACATTCTAGATTTTACTTTTTATTTTTTAAGGTGTGACGATATTACCTCCAGCTGCTTTTATCCACACAAGACACTTCATGGGAAACGCACCGTGGCAATTCTTGTCTAATTTCTATGCAAACTGTCTAAATGTTCGACAACAACAACAAAAACAAATCACTGGACAAGATCATGGAAACATTGCCCCTTTTTTATTTATTATTTTAAGCACACATTAGCCATCTTGGTACATCCATTTTTGGCCATTTCAATTATTGATATATATAAGACTAGCCATTGATTCTTTTATAGTATAACTTCTAAATGCCTCATGAGCTTAGTTCGATTGTCGGACCTCATCAGAACCCAAAATATGAGCTTGTTTTTTTCCTCCATTGTATATTTTTATGCTTATAAACAAACTTAACACCCATTACCTCTCCCCCTTCCTTCTCCCCCAAGGCGAGCCAGAGCCGGTGAAAGGGGCGTGGTTCCACGTGAGTGACAGTAGTGTGCAGCCAGTCACAGAGAGCAAAGTGCAGAGCTCCCAAGCCTACCTCCTATTCTACGAGAGGATCTCCTAGACCTGCCTACGTCCCAACGTGTACCCTATTTACCTACATACATACTGTAGGCTGTGTTTACACAGGCAGCCCTGGTTCTGATCTTTTGACAATAATTGGTCTTTTGACCGATCAGATCTTATTCCAATACTTGGGCAAAAGATCAGAATTGGGCTGGCTGTTTAAACGCAGCTATAGTGCACTACTTTTGGCCAGAGCCTTATTATGCAGCCTTATGAGGCTTTTCCCGGCCAAACTTAGTGCACTATAAATGCCCTATTCCCTACATAGTGCACTACTTATGCCCTGAGACATTGTACTGGTATTGCTATAAGTGTGTGCAGAGTGAATACGAGTGGATTCTTTTTGTTTTTATAATCAATATAAAGGGTTGTGTCTTAAATGGAACCCTATTGCCTATGTAGTGCACTACATTTGACCAGAACCCTATTTGCCCTGGTCAAAAGCAGTGCACTAAAACAGGGAATACAAAATGAGGGTGACATTTGAGACGTTGACAAAGAGAATTCATTAAGATCATGACTGGGGATGTCCCTAAAGGAAAAATATTTAGCTTGGAAGTATTTTTTTTTTGTCTGTCAATTAATTGTATCAGCAAGGGACATAAAAAGAATCCCAAAGTATTTTTACTGTGCATATGTGACTATACAGTGTTTTTTTGGAAAAGAGGGGAGCACAAATCATTGTGTGTGTCCCAAAGTGCACCGTATATAAGGGCACTACATTTTGATCAGAGGTCTAAATTGGAAATCAGGTGCCATTCAAAACGCAGCCGTTCTATCCTCTTAGACATGAAACCATAGAAGAGTTTGTTAATTGATCTGTCTGATTGCTTGGTGTGTTACACAGTATAAGCAAAATAAACCTGCCAATACCTTTTATTATTATTATTATTATTGCTGCAATATGTGGCTTTTTGGGGCAGACCTGACCAAATTCACATAGAAGTGCAGTTATAGATCTGTCATTCTTATTAAAGCAAGTTTAAGAATTGGTAAATAAGTTCTATGTGTTCTATTTCTGAAAATACAATATTTTTGGTTATTGAAAATATATTTCCCAGCGGTTAAGATGGTATAATTATTCTCTACACTATACTTGCTTATTTTGTCACGAACTGTAATTAGGCAAATTATTATAATTTTAGCAACCGGGAAATGGCATAGATTTCTGCATAGTGCTCCTTTGAAATTGTTAAAAACGATCAGTGGAAAAACAATTTTTATGACATTTTTTATTTGAGTACTTTTTATATTGTGTTGTCAAGATGCAAATTAAAAAGCTTGAAATACAGGAAAAAGTCGACTGACTTATTTTGCTGTGACGCAATTCGGGTTGGACTAGCCTGAACAGCCGCAAATGGTCACTGTTTACTTGTCTTTTTGACATGCGCAGTCAAATCAGAGAGGAAGGTTTTACTCCGCCCAAAATGTGTAATAAAATATTCTGCTACGTGAGGCTTATTTTATCAAATATAAGTTTAGTAATGGTTAGGTTGTTAATAAGAATGCACTGATATAAGTGAACGTGTAATTTTGGCAACTTTGAAAATATGTGCCTGTTGTCAAAGAGATAGAGGACTCATTGCTATAACTTGTAGATTTTTTTTTTCACCTATATTTAACCAGGTAGGCTAGTTAAAAACAAGTTCTCATTTACAACTGCGACCTGGTCAAGATAAAGCAAAGCAGTGCGACACAAACAACACAGGGTTACACATGGAATAAACAAGTGTACAGTCAATAACACAATAGGAAAGTCTATATACAGGGAGAACAAGGCAGTTAACCCACTGTTCCCAGGACGTCATTGAAAATAAGAATTTGTTCTTAACTGACTTGCCTAGTAAAATAAAAAACTTAATTTAAAAAAGTAAGATTAGGGAGGTCAGGTCCAGTTCTGTGCCTTTGACTGTCTGAAGTTCAACCTCAGGTGGATGTTTTGACCTGACCAAATTCACATAGAAGTGCAGTTATAGATCTGTCATTCTTAGGCCATAGTGGCAAAAATAATTACAATATAGCAATTAAACACTGGAATGATAGATGTGCAGAAGATGAGTTAGTTGGTTGGGATATTTACAGATGGGTCATGTACAGGTGTGAGCTGCTCTGACAGCTGATGCTTAAAGTTAGTGAGGGAGATATGAGTCTCCAGCTTCAGTGATATTTTGCAATTCGTTCCAGTCATTGGCAGCAGAGAACTGGAAGGAAAGGCAGCCAAAGGAGGAATTGGCTTGGGGGTGACCAGTGAAATATACCTGCTGGAGCGCGTGCTACAAGTGGATGCTGCTATAGTGACCAGTGAGCTGAGATAAGGCGGGGCTTTACCTAGCAAAGACTAATAGATGGCCTGGTGGGGCTTCCACCATTTGAAAGTAGTCAACTGAGTGGGAATTCCTATGAGTTGGGCGCATTAAGCCAACGAAGAACAAAATTGACTACTTTAAAATGGAGATAGCGTCTGTGACAGCACACGCAGTGCAATTGAGGCTATAATGGCACAGATACAAAATCCTTTATCTCTATGACCTGTTTTTCACTTGTATCTGCCCTCTCATTGGCTCGAATGGACCCACCTGATCTCGCCTGCCTTCCATCTTTGAGGACGTATTTGCATCGTTTGAGCGGTCACTTGACTGTCTTGTCAATATAATAGACAATCTTTGGTCAAATAGAGTAACGCCAAATACTTCCTGGTGCATGCATACGTTTATTGTCACATGATATTTCGTTTCACCAGTGGAATGTAGACCAACCGAAAGCAGCATTTTATCATAAACTGATGTAACATTAAATGGAACTGTCATCTCGGTGACATGACAGGTAAGTGAAATAATGTGTTTATTCTAGACAGTGAGGTAGGAATGGAACGATACATTGTGACTGCTTGTAAACTCTGTCCAATGCGAGAAGAAAGTTCCAAATCGCGTTTGCGCGTTATTCCCGTTGTCCTGTTGTGAAAGTAGTGTGTGAATCAATATAACGTTGCAAAAAAAAGAAAAATGTTATTTTATCGGTTGATCCGCTTTCTATAGGGAGGGTATGGATCCTTATAGTCTATCTCGATGTTAGCTATTTGATACAGTTCTGCTATTATACCTAGAATTAGACTTATGTTGAGGTAACTTCATGTGTTTTGTTTTAGTCATATTGAAGAATGAGGATAATTTAAAACTAAGAAATGAAACTCGGCAATATCCAAAACTGTTTTTAAAGAAGTCTAGAACGAACAAAAAAACCGATGCTTCTCCTTCACTTGCCTAAGCATGAATCAGCATTTCCTGCTATTGCTCAACCCCAGGAAAACGCACAAACACACAACGGACACAAAGGCTTTTAATTGGACATCGATTCGGCCAATAGTAGAGAATATATTACTAATATACAATTATTAGAGGGAATTCATAGTTTACAATCCCAGTTTACAATCCCAACAGTTGTTCGTGTCTATTTATCTTGTTTATGTCTGGTCTGATATTTGTCCCAGCAGCTTGTCACCACCATGTCTCTCAGGGGCGACCGTACCTCCGTGTTCACATTCCAGTCTGCGGTTCATAGTTCCCACGTCCTGACGCGTCTCAACGACCAGAGACTGAGGGATGTGTTGTGTGATGTTACACTAGTGGCAGGTGGCAGGACGTTCAGGGCCCACTGCTCTGTACTGGCCTCCTGTAGTGACTACTTCCACAGCAGGATCATCAACCACACCAGCCCCAGCCTGGTGGTCACTCTGCCTGATCAGGTCAGGGTCATACACTACACTGTTGGTTGTGTCTGAAATGGTACCCTGTATTCAGGAAGTTTACTACCTTGTTGCCCATAGCGCAGGGTAATACAGAACGCTTTTATTAAGAAACACTATCTTACTTCTGAAGTTGCTACAGTTGTATTCAGACCCCCTGACTTTTTCCACATTTTGTTACATTATAAGCCTTATTCAAAAGTTTTTTCCCCCTCGTCTATCTACACACAATACCCCATATTGATAAAGCAAAAATACGTTGTTAGACATTTTTGCACATTTGTAAAAAAAATAAAAATAAATAGTAATTAAATGTCACATTTACATAAGTATTCAGACCCTTTACTCAGTACTTTGTTGAAGCACCTTTGGCAGCGATTACAGCCTTCAGTCTTCTTGGGTATGACACTACAAGCTTGGCACACCTGTATTTGGGGAGTTTCTCCCATTCTTCTCTGCAGATCCTCTCAAGGCCTGTCAGGTTGGATGGGGAGCTCGCTGCACAGCTATTTTCAGGTCTCTCCAGAGATGTTTGATCGGGTTCAAGTCCGGACTCTGGCTGGGCCACTCAAGGACATTCAGAGACTTGTCCCGAAGCCACTCCTGCATTGTCTTGGTTGTGTGCTTAGGGTCGTTGTCCTGTTGGAAGGTGAACCTTCGCCTAAGTCTGAGGTCCTGAGCTCATTGGAGCAGGTTTTCATCAAGGATCTGTCTGTACTTTGCTTCGTTCATCTTTCCCTCGATCCTGACTAGTCTCCCAATCCCTGCCGGTGAAAAACATCCCCACAGCATGATGCTGCCAACACCATGCTTCACCGTAGGGATGGTGCCAGGTTTCCTCCAGACATGACGCTTGGCATTCAGGCCAAAAAGTTCTATCTTGGTTTCATCAGACCAGAGAATCTTGTTTCTCATGGTCTGAGAATCCTTTAGGTGCCTTTTGGCAAATTAAGCGGCCTGTCATGTGCCTTTTACTGAGGACAGGCTTCTGTCTAGCCACTAACATAAAGTCCTGATTGGGGGAGTTCTGCAGAGATGGTTGTCCTTCTGGAAGGTTCTGTCATCTCCACAGAGGAATTCTAGAGCTCTGTCAGAGTGACCATTGGCTTCTTGGTCACCTCCCTGACCAAGGCCTTTTTTCCCCAATTGCTCAGTTTGGCTGGGCGGACAGCTCTAGGAAGAGTCTTGGTGGTTCCAAACTTCTTCCATTTAAGAATGATGGAGGCCACTGTGTTCTTGGGGACCTTCAATGCTGTTGACATTTTTTGGTACCCTTCCCCTGATCTGTTCCTCGACACAATCCTGTCTCAGAGCTCTAGGGACTATTCCATCGACTTCATGGCTTAATTTTTGCTCTGACATGCTCTGTCAACTGTGGGACCTTACAGGTGAGTATCTTTCCAAATCATGTCCAATCAATTGAATTTACCACAGGTGGAGTCCAATCAAAGTTGTAGAAACATCAGTGATCAGTGGAAACAGGAAGCACCTGAGCTCAATTTCGAGTCTCATAGCAAAGAGTCTGAATAATAATGTAAATAAGTTATTTCAGTTTTTTATTTTTTATACATTTGCACACAAAAAAAATCAAAAAAACCTGTTTTCGCTTCGTCATTATGGTATATTGTGTGTAAATTGATGAGGAAAATGTTTTATTTAATCCATTTAGAACAAGGCTGAGTTATGAAAAAGTGACGGGGGTCTGAATACTTTCCGAATGCACTGTATGGTGACATTATATGTAGGGAATACGGTGCCAGGGCCCATAGAAGGGCTCTGGTCTAAAGTAGTGCACTATATAGGGAATAGGGCTCTGGTCTAAAGTAGTGCACTATATAGGGAATAGGGCTCTGGTCTAAAGTAGTGCACTATATAGGGAATAGGGTGCCATTTGCTCTGGTCAAAAGTAGTGCACCATGTAGGGAACAAAGGCCCGTAGGGCTCTAAGGCCGGAGCCCGGATGAATCAGTTGAATGGGCGGCCCGGATGAATCAGTTGAATGGGCGGCCCGGATGAATCAGTTGAATGGGCGGCCCGGATGAATCAGTTGAATGGGCGGCCCGGATGAATCAGTTGAATGGGCGGCCCGGATGAATCAGTTGAATGGGCGGCCCGGATGAATCAGTTGAATGGGCATTTCATTTCCATAGGGGGTCATGTTTTACTTACACAACCTCCTATGTCATTTTTTTAAAGAGTTTTATAGTAAAGGCATGTAAATTCAACTGTAAAAATGTATTACCTTTTAATGTGGCATTAACACAACCAGTTTGCTCTTTGTTTTGGGTGTGTTTCAGATCATTTTCTGCCCAAAAGAAATGAATGGAAAATAATGTATTGTGTCATTTTGGAGTCACTTTAAAAAATAATTAAGTAAATAAGAATAGAATTTACATTTAAGTCATTTAGCAGACATTTATTGTCCAGAGTGACTTACCAATTGGAAAGTTCACACATGGTTACAGCATAGTCCCCCCGTAAGGAATCGTGATTAATAACCTTAGTGTAGCAAGTTACCATGACGCTACCAACTGTCATACTCACACAGGACCATGCTAACCTCTCACCATTACAATAACAAGGCAGGTTAGCATTTTATATCATAGCCCCAAGACATGCTAACCTCTCACCATTACAATAACAGGAGAGGTTAGCATTTTATATCATAGCCCCAAGACATGCTAACCTCTCACCATTACAATAACAGGGGAGGTTAGCATTTTATATCATACCCCCAAGATATGCATATCATACCCCCAAGACATGCTAACCTCTCACCATTACAATAACATGGGAGGTTATCATTTTATATCATACCCCCAAGACATGCTAACCTCTCACCATTACAATAACAAGGCAGGTTAGCATTTTATATCATAGCCCCAAGACATGCTAACCTCTCACCATTACAATAACAAGGCAGGTTAGCATTTTATATCATAGCCCCAAGACATGCTAACCTCTCACCATTACAATAACAGGGGAGATTAGCATTTTATATCATAGCCCCAAGACATGCTAACCTCTCACCATTACAATAACAGGGAGGGGTTAGCATTTTATATCTTACCCCCAAGACATACTAACCTCTCACCATCACAATAACAAGGCAGGTTAGCATTTTATATCATAGCCCCAAGACATGCTAACCTCTCACCATTACAATAACAAGGCAGGTTAGCATTTTATATCATAGCCCCAAGACATGCTAACCTCTCACCATTACAATAACAAGGCAGGTTAGCATTTTATATCATACCCCCAAGACATGCTAACCTCTCACCATTACAATAACAGGGGAGGTTAGCATTTTATATCATACCCCCAAGACATGCTAACCTCTCACCATTACAATAACAGGGGAGGTTAGCATTTTATATCATACCCCCAAGATATGCTAACCTCTCACCATTACAATAACATGGGAGGTTATCATTTTATATCATACCCCCAAGACATGCTAACCTCTCACCATTACAATAACAAGGCAGGTTAGCATTTTATATCATACCCCCAAGACATGCTAACCTCTCACCATTACAATAACAAGGCAGGTTAGCATTTTATATCATAGCCCCAAGACATGCTAACCTCTCACCATTACAATAACAAGGCAGGTTAGCATTTTATATCATAGCCCCAAGACATGCTAACCTCTCACCATTACAATAACAGGGGAGATTAGCATTTTATATCATAGCCCCAAGACATGCTAACCTCTCACCATTACAATAACAGGGGAGGTTAGCATTTTATATCATACCCCCAAGACATGCTAACCTCTCACCATCACAATAACAAGGCAGGTTAGCGTTTTATATCATACCCCCAAGACATGCTAACCTCTCACCATTACAATAACAGGGAGGGGTTAGCATTTTATATCATACCCCCAAGACATACTAACCTCTCACCATCACAATAACAAGGCAGGTTAGCATTTTATATCATAGCCCCAAGACATGCTAACCTCTCACCATTACAATAACAAGGCAGGTTAGCATTTTATATCATAGCCCCAAGACATGCTAACCTCTCACCATTACAATAACAAGGCAGGTTAGCATTTTATATCATAGCCCCAAGACATGCTAACCTCTCACCATTACAATAACAAGGCAGGTTAGCATTTTATATCATACCCCCAAGACATGCTAACCTCTCACCATTACAATAACAGGGGAGATTAGCATTTTATATCATAGCCCCAAGACATGCTGACCTCTCACCATTACAATAACAGGGGAGGTTAGCATTTTATATCATACCCCCAAGACATGCTAACCTCTCACCATTACAATAACAAGGCAGGTTAGCATTTGATATCATAGCCCCAAGACATGCTAACCTCTCACCATTACAATAACAAGGCAGGTTAGCATTTTATATCATACCCCCAAGACATGCTAACCTCTCACCATTACAATAACAAGGCAGGTTAGCATTTGGGGGGGGGTGTATGATATTTATTACTCTGGTGAGTCTTTCTGTCGGCGCACATCTTCGGAAAAATAAATGATCTATATTTAAATAATTTATTTGGACGGGCAAGAAAGTACGGTAGGGCAGGCCAGACCCTCTAAGGCCCACTCAAAATGCAGACCCTGTAGGGCTCTACTCAAAAGTAGTGCACTATATAGGGAATAAGGTGTCATTTGCCCTGGTCTAAAGTAGTGCACTATATAGGGAATAAGGTGTCATTTGGGTCTAAAGTAGTGCACTATATAGGGAATAAGGTGTCATTTGGGATGCTGACAAACTCAACATCAAATCAAACTTTTTATTTGTCACATGCGCCCGAAAACAACATGTGTAGCCCTTAACCAACAGTGTAGTTCAAGAAGAGTTAAGAAAATATTTACCAAATAATAAACTAAAGTAACACAATAACATAACAATAACAAGGCTATATACAGGGGGTACCGGTACTGACTCAGTGTGGAGGATATATACAGGGGGTACCGGTACTGAGTCAGTGTGGAGGCTATATACAGGGGGTACTGAGTCAGTGTGGAGGCTATATACAGGAGGTACTGAGTCAGTGTGGAGGCTATATACAGGGGGTACTGAGTCAGTGTGGAGGCTATATACAGGAGGTACTGAGTCAGTGTGGAGGCTATATACAGGAGGTACTGAGTCAGTGTGGAGGCTATATACAGGGGGTACTGAGTCAGTGTGGAGGCTGTATACAGGAGGTACCGGTACTGAGTCAGTGTTGAGGCTATATACAGGGGGTACAGGTACTGAGTCAGTGTGGAGGCTATATACAGGAGGTACCGGTACTGAGTCAGTGTGGAGGCTATATACAGGGGGTACTGAGTCAGTGTGGAGGCTATATACAGGAGGTACTGAGTCAGTGTGGAGGCTATATACAGGAGGTACTGAGTCAGTGTGGAGGCTATATACAGGAGGTACTGAGTCAGTGTGGAGGCTATATACAGGAGGTACTGAGTCAGTGTGGAGGCTATATACAGGGGGTACCGGTACTGAGTCAGTGTGGAGGCTATATACAGGGGGTACTGAGTCAGTGTGGAGGCGGTACAGGCTAGATATTAACATGTTTCCCTCTCCAGGTAACAGCAGAGGGGTTTGAACCATTGCTACAGTTCTGCTACACCTCCAAGCTGCTCTTCACCAAAGACAATATCGTGGCCATCCACAGGTGTGCCGGGCTCCTGGGGTTCCACAACCTGGAGACTAGCTGCTTCGACTTCCTTCTGCCAAAGTTCCTGGAGGGTAGCAACATTACAGCCCAGGAGGCAAGACGAAGAAGAGGAGGCTGCTGTCAGGGCAGGTCCCAGATCAGGTCCTCCAACCAGGGAAGATTGCCTAGTTGCCGGTCCTCCAACCAGAGGAGGTCCCCCAGTGTCGATTCAGCCCACTGTACAGGCTGTCAGTCCCAAAGCAGGACCCCCAACCAGAGCATGACCCCCAGCCAGGGCATGTTGCCTAGTGGCATGACCCCCAGCCAGGGCATGTTGCCAAGTGGCAGTTTAGCCCACCATACAGACACAAACAGAGACGGAGAGCAGCAGGTTATACCTCATCCCCAGAACACAGGCGCAGGCCAGACAACAGGAAGTGATGTCAGGAACATAGGAAGTGACATCGGGGCACGGTGTTCAGCTGCCAACCCAAGTGGAACATTGTCCCCACAGCCACACCAGAGGTTAACAGTGCCTTCGGACGGAAACGTACAAATGGACTTCCAGTCGTCATCCCGATGTACAAAGACCCTGGCCTTGCTAGTCGACTCGGGCAGCAGTGGTCGGGAGCAGTTCTGTTTGCAGACCTGTGGCCCCAACATGTCACCCTTATCTCTCGGGGGACTGACGTCCTCCAGTGGTCTTGGTGTCTGTCCCATCCTGGCCATGCCGTGTCCTGGTGGTGTTGACCGGAAGCCAGACCCTGACGCCGTTTTCAGCGATAGAGACATCCTAGGAATGGAGGCAGCGGTGTGTCCCGTGACCATGGGTGAGGAGAGTCTGAGAGATTGCCCACTCTCCTGTGAGCTGCCGTGCCATGCCGATGTGAGCCCATCAGACCTTATTGAGGCAGCGGTTGGAGAGATGGATGATGACCGGCCTGTCGTTGGGAGTCTGATGGCTGATGAAGCTGGGTGTAACCCAGGTTCCTGTAGCACGTGCCCACTAAGAGGCTCAGGAGTGGTAGAGGAGGCTGAGCTACAGCAACCTGTATTGGATCTCCTGGCAATACACAAAAGCCCTAACTCAGAAAATAGTGAGGGGGAGAGCCATGGTGGATGCCTTATGTTCCCAGGGCCACGACGATTAGGTCAAGTAGGTCAGCTACCTGTGTTAATGCAGAGCGAGGACCCTGGTCTGGATGGCAGCGTGGCTGTTGGGGGTCATCTCCCTGACTCCGCCCTCACTGACCCCTCCCTCTCTGACCCCACCCTCTGTGGTCTTACCCCTGATGGTAGGGGGTACGGACTTGGAGGGCGGAGCAGCGTGGAGAGGGAGGTGGCTGAACATCTGGCCAAGGGTTTCTGGCCTGATTTATGCCCCTCACAGACTGAACCTCTCCCTAATCTGGACACCATGGAGCACGGAGGTCTGGGTAGAGTTCCTAATCTGAACACCATGGAACACGGAGGTCTGGGCGGAGTTCCTAATTTGAACACCATGGAGCACGGAGGTCTGGGGAGAGTTCCTAATCTGGACACCATGGAGCACGGAGGTCTGGGTAGCATTCCTAATCTGAACACCATGGAGCACGGAGGTCTGGGGAGAGTTCCTAATCTGGACACTATGGACCACAGTGGTCTTGGAAAGGCTGCAGACTTCCCCTGGCAGCTAGACCTGAACTCAAATCCAGCAGACTGTCCCTTCCTTAGAGACCTGGGGACAGGAGAGGCAGGGGGGATGGAGGGGATGGAAGAGGTGGAAGAGATGGGTAAGGTAGGACAGACAGGTGGGATGGGTGGGGTGGAAGAGACAGGGGAGGCCCAGACCCCCGGTGGGAACCACATCCTGTCCCAGTCTGAGATGAGTCCCTACATGTCATCTGTTAACTCAGGAGAGGACTCAGACGGAGACCTGGACTCAGACGGAGACCTGGACACAGACGGAGACACGGAGAGAGAGGTCAACAACAGGAGAGCACGAGAGGTCAGAGTTCTTACTGAAAGGTCACAGTGTATTGGTGACATGAGTTCTCAAATACTATTGACCAGACCGCATCTGTCTTTTCATCCATCCGTGTTCTCCAGGTTTGTCTGCCCTTCCCGGTGGTTCAGATCTCGTCAGTGAGTCGTAGTGCCTTCCAGCAGCTCCTCAGATGCCAGCAGCTGACCCACGAACAGCTGGAATTCGTCCACGACGTCCGTCGGCGCAGCAAGAACCGCGTGGCCGCCCAGCGCTGTCGCAAGAGGAAGCTAGAAGGCATCGGTAAACTACAGACTGAGATCGGCACACTGGTACGTCTGTGTTTGCTATCATCTCTCTTGCGGAGTTGGATCAATTCCATTTCAATTCCAGTCCATTCAGAAAGTAAACCGAATTCCAATTCCACATTTTCCTCATTGAAATGCATTTCAGTGTACTTCCTGAATTGACTGGATTTTAAATTAAATTGACAACAACCCTACTCTTGTCATTTATAATCTCATAATATGGCATTATAGTCTGATTTATAATCTGGCAATTTGATTTAATTGTAAACATTTCAACAATAAATGTTATAAGTAGCGGATTATTCAACTGGATTTTAGTAAATTGAGCAACGCATAAATAATTTGCCTCTTATGTGACTAATTACACAATGACATTCATAGCTGAGCTGTGTTTTATTGGTCCAATGGGTTGTGATGTAACATCCTGTTCTGCCCCACAGAGAGGAGAGAAGAAGAGGTTGCTGGAGGAGCGGGGCCACCTGCAGAGGAACATGGAGGAGACGTTACAGAGTCTGACAGGGCTGTGTCAGAGCGTCTGCGACGAGGCAGGGTTCTGTCATGAGCAGGACCAGCTACAGCTCCTAGCCAAGCTCCAGTCTCCTGACATCCCTGTCTCAGCACTCCTCAACACTCTGGCCTCCCCCGGCCTCCCCCTCTCCTCCCCCGGCCTCCCCCTCTCCTCCCCTGGCCTCCCCCTGGAACTGATGCCAGTTAGCTTAGAGCCCCAACCCCTGCCTATACCACAACCACGAGCACAGCCCTAGACACAATCACAGCTCCAACCCCTGCCTATACCACAACCACCAGCACAGCCCTAGACCCAATCACAGCCCCAACCCCTGCCTATACCACCAGCACAGCCCTAGACCCAATCACAGCCCCAACCCCTGCCTATACCACAACCACGAGCACAGCCCTAGATCCAATCACAGACCCACCACTGCCCCAACCTGCCCTAGAGAACTGCCCCAAGGCTGTCCCAACCTGCCCTAGAGAACTGCCCCATCCTGCCCCAGAGAACTGCCCCATCCTGCCCCAGAGAACTGCCCCATCCTGCCTCAGAGAACTGCCCCATCCTGCCTCAGAGAACTGCCCCATCCTGCCTCAGAGAACTGCCCCAGAGAACTGCCCCATCCTGCCTCAGAGAACTGCCCCATCCTGCCTCAGAGAACTGCCCCATCCTGCCTCAGAGAACTGCCCCATCCTGCCTCAGAGAACTGCCCCATCCTGCCTCAGAGAACTGCCCCATCCTGCCTCAGAGAACTGCCCCATCCTGCCCCAGAGAACTGCCCCATCCTGCCTCAGAGAACTGCCCCATCCTGCCCTAGAGAACTGCCTAGCGCTACATAGCAACATATAAATCCAGAGCCATACACTGTATAGACTATAGATAATCTAGATCTGTTATTGGATATAACTCTATACTGTATAGATAATCTAGATCTGTTATTGGATATAACTCTATACTGTATAGATAATCTAGATCTGTTATTGGATATAACTCTATACTGTATAGGTAATATAGATCTGTTATTGAATATAACTCTATACTGTATAGATAATATAGATCTGTTATTGGATATAACTCTATACTGTATGGCTCAGATGAACTCTCACTGTTATTCACTGTCTCAGTCTACGTCCCAAATGGCACCCTATTCAGTGCCCTACTTTTGACCAAGACCCATAGGGCTCTGGTCAAAAGGTAGTGCACTAGTTAAGGAAAAGTCTATTCAGTTTGAAAATTGAAGTGGAGCAGAATGCCATGGGGGTTTATTTTTTTTTTTGGGGGGGGGGGGGGACACTTTTGAAGGACTTAGTGTATGAACCTATAGACTTTAGCTCAGTGGGATTACAACACAGTGACAGCAGGACACCTGGATTCTAACCCCGATTCGTCGACGGGTCACAAACACCTTTTTGAAGGGTTGACTGTACCCTCTTCCCCATGATATTTATTGTAACAGGATGTAGGATGTGGACCTCTTCCCCATGATATTTATTGTAACAGGATGTAGGATGTGGACCTCTTCCCCATGATATTTATTGTAACAGGATGTAGGATGTGGACCTCTTCCTGACTACATTTCCATGTGCTTTTTAGCTGCCTTAACTGTACAGCATAATATCCATGTAATTTAAATGCAGTATTTCTTACTTAACATAATAGCCATTCAATTTAAATACAGTATTTGTCATTAGCATAATAGCCATTCAATTTAAATACAGTATTTGTCATTAGCATAATAGCCATTCAATTTAAATACAATATTTCTTCACTTAACATAAAAGCAATTCAATTTAAATACAGTATTTGTCATTAAATTTGAGATTTTCTGAAGGTGCACAATACCAAGCACAAAGCCAAGAGACTTTGACCATCATCTCTCTTGCATGAATTAATTAATTGAATTCATGAATCTCAGGAAACCACTTAGCCCAATCTTTCTGTCCAGCCGTTCTTTCGCCCGTCCATCAGTCGTTTTATTCGCTGAGTGAGCTAATGAAGACCATGATAGTTTTTTTTTTTTTGTCATTTGGATCATTTTAACAAGTAATGTACTTTTTTTTTAAGAGCATTAATTGAGACATGTTATGATATCGATGACATGACATTCTGCTTTGTCAAATACATATAACGGTTACAATTTCACTGGTATTATAACATGCATTGTTATAGGGTGGAAGGGATCAATGTGAACGTCCCAAATTGACCACTGTTGCCTATACGTAGGGCCCATTGTAGTTTGCTACAGACAATAGGGTGCCATTTGGGATTTAGCCACTGTGTATTATCTGCTTCCTTACTGATCTATTGCAAACACTTTAACATTCTTCACCCTGAGTGTATTGATTGTTTGGCCCACAATTGTTTAGTGTTTTGAATTCAAATGAGATATTTTGATGGCACCTTCATTTCAATACGCAACATGTTTTAATGTAGATGGTAAAAGCCTTCTAATTTCCACATTAAAGGTTTGGTAATGAATCTATTTTACATTTATTTTATTCAAACTTTCTCGACGCCACAGATTATCGATTTATATTGACCAGATACCGCCCTCACAAAATAAATGTCTTTTAAAAATGGGAATGCAGTCGGGATGAGGCAAGATCAGGTGGGACCATTCTAGCCAATGAGAGGGCAGGTACGTATGTGAAGAACAGGCACAACTTTTTCCACTAGTTACCACAGCCACAAAGTCCAAATCATCTATATCGTGAAAATGAATGAAAACGCCTCCTGCTGGAGAAGACAGATTTTGGGGAATCAATCAATCAGTCAGTCAATCAATCAAATGTAGTAATAAAGCCCTTTTTACATCAGCTGATGTCACAAAGTGCTGTACAGAAACCCAGCCTAAAACCCCAAACAGCAAGCAATGCAGATATAGAAGCACGGTGGCTAGGAAAAACTCCCTAAAAAGGCAGGAACCTAGGAAGAAACCTAGAGAGGACCCAGGCTCTGATCATAGATGACCAGCAGGGTCAAATAATAATAATCACAGTGGTTGTAGAGGGTGCAATAGGTCAGCACCTCCAGGAGTAAATGTCAGTTTGCTTTTCATAGCACAGCTATCGCTCTCGCTTTGCCTCGTCCTCTCTTTGTGGACTATACTCGGCCTTGTCTCAGGATGGTAAGTTGGTGGTTGAAGATATCCCTCTAGTGGTGTGGGGGCTGTGCTTTGACAAAGTGGGTGGGGTTATATCCTGCCTGTTTGGCCCTGTCCGGGGGTATCGTCGGACGGGGCCACAGTGTCTCCCGACCCCTCCTGTCTCAGCTTCCAGTATTTATGCTGCAGTAGTTTATGTGTCGGGGGGCTAGGGTCAGTCTGTTATATCTGGAGTATTTCTCCTGTCTTATCTGGTATCCTGTGTGAATTGAAGTATGCTCTCTTATTCTCTCTCTCGGAGGACCTGAGCCCTAGGACCATGCCTCAGGACTACCTGGCCTGATGACTCCTTGTTGGCCCCAGTCCACCTGGCGGTGCTGCTGCTCCAGTTTCAACTGATCTGCCTGCGGCTATGGAACCCTGACCTGTTCACCGGACGTGCTACCTGTCTCAGACCTGTTTTCAACTCTCTAGAGACAGCAGGAGCGGTAGAGATACTCTGAATGATCGACTATGAAAAGCCAACTGACATTTACTCCTGAGGTGCTGACCTGTTGCACCCTCGACAACTACTGTGATTATTATTATTTGACCCTGCGGGTTATCTATGAACATTTGAACATCTTGGCCATGTTCTGTTATAATCTCCACCCGGCACAGCCAGAAGAGGACTGGCCACCCCTCATAGCCTGGTTCCTATCTAGGTTTCTTCCTAGGTTCTGGCTTTTCATGGGATTTTTTCCTAGCCACCGTGCTTCTACACCTGCATTGCTTGCTGTTTGGGGTTTTAGGCTGGGTTTCTGTACAACACTTTGTGACATCAGCTGATGTAAGAAGGGCTTTATAAATACATTTGATTGATTGATTGACGAGCTTTTCAAACTCGATTTCCATTTCCTCCAGCTCCTTTTCACACGCGGTGACCCTCTCCCCCCCTATCCCAGTTGATCTCTCGTTGTTACCGTGTCAAGTGATTATGATACAGTCCCAGACAGCTGGTCTAGATTCTCTCCTCCAGCCCCCAATTAAATATCGACCTATCAGTAGAATCGGAGACCCGCACGGCTGATGAATTAAAAAAATACTTATTCAAGGAGAAGTAGTCTGCCTATATTTAATTCAAACGTTTCACCTTAAACAGCAAACTTTTGTAAAGACCCTGGGTTTATAAGCGCGGATATCGACTCTGCCGCTCGAGCATGCAATTAGGGACACTGTCGATAACGCGCTGGACTTTGGGCTAGAAGCTTGAGGGTTATATTATTATATATTAATATATATCATTATAATATATGGGATTCAAAATGACTTCATAGACTTCATTTTCATTCGATAAAATAATATAATTATTATATATGATTATATAACTCAATCACAATTTACTTCATTTATTCTGCATTCATTAACCAAGTGGGAAGTGGGAATTTACCACCATAGAGTTAGATAGAGGACTCTAGATGGATAAAACCTATTTTGGCAAACACATTGCCATTGAGTGTGTCACTATTTTAAAGTAGTCAACTGAGTGGGGCTTTCTATGGGTGAAGGAAGGATCACGTGATTCCATCCTAGTCATCAGGGGGAGGATCAGCCAATGAATTATACTCATGAGAAAACATTCCATAATAGGTGGCAGTAAATCACCAACCTGGGTTTATACCTGACAACACCTTCCAACTGGCAGTGTGCAACCTTTCGGTTTGTTTATCAACTCATAGAAGTAGTTGAAGAAGAAAATGGAGTACTTCAAAATGGAGATTACACAAGGTGCAATTTAGAAATGTGGTTGCGCATTAGATTTTTTTTTCTTGTTATGTCAGTCACTGACAGTCACTCAATTAGCCATGTCAAATTTTAGATTGGTAAGAATTGCATAACATTTGTTAGAAAATTACAAACATTTTCTCTCTGCCCCATGGCAAAGTGTGTAAAACTGCAGAAAACTTGCTTTAAAACTGTAAAATGTAATTTTTTGAGCGACGTACAAAATTCACATAGAAATATGAGTTATAGATCTGTCATTCTCATCAAAAGCAAGTCTAAGAAGCGGTAGATATGTTCTATGTGCACTATTTCTATGCATCAAGTTTTATTTTTGCGTCTTTTACTTTTGGTTTTGTACACAAACTTCAAACAGCTGAAAATACAATATTTTTTGTTTATGGAAAATATATTTCACAGCGGTTTAGATGGTACAATGATTCTCTACACTATACTTGCTTGTTTTGTCACATACACTGAAATTAGACAGACTATTAGAATTTTAGCAACCAGGAAATCTCGCTTAGGGCCCCCCAAAAGGCTAGAGCCGGCCCTGCACGATCTTGATAAGAATTGACCATATCAGACAGCTTTTTGTTAAAAGACAGTTGTAATTTAACGGATTACATAACTTGGAAAGATATAACATAAAAAGAGTTGTCACGAACGTTGTTGTAAGAATCGGACCAAGGTGCAGCGTGGTTTGGGTTCATCATCTTTATTTAACGTGAACCTGCAAAAAAACAATAAAGAACAAAACGAACGTGAAGCTATGCAGTGCTCAAGACAACTAAACACAAACAAGATCCCACAAAAACCCAGTGGGAAAAAGGCTGCCTAAATATGATCCCCAATCAGAGACAACGATAGACAGCTGCCTCTGATTGGGAACCATATCAGGCCAACATAGAAATAACAAAACTAGAGTACCCACCCTAGTCACACCCCGACCTAACCCATTTTGAGAATAAAATGCTCTATAAGGTCAGGGCGTGACAAGAGTAGGCTACACCGACAGTAGTTTTCCATTCATACAACCGTGTTGGGTAAATTTCCACAGTAGATTTGCCGTGGTAAACGAGGGAATACTTGAAAACATTTCAGTTGTATGGAATTATTGTCAAATACACGAATCGCCCTTCGTCTGCTCATAATGACTACATTGCTCCGATGATAATACCAACCAGAAGGCTAAATAGTCTTGAAAAATATTGGCTGCGATCAGAACTAAAATGTAACCTCGACGTCTGTGTTAGGGAGTGGTCAATCCGTAGCCAGTGTTGGTTGCAATTGAGAACAGCTGTGCAGGTTACTTTAGCCCATATTGATACTTTTTTTTATGAGGCCTGCTATTTACATGAACTAATACGATAGGACAATAAACATAAAAAACAAGGATATTGTAAGGAATTGTATTAGATATTGGTAACTTGTTTTAACAACTTCTCAACATTAGCTATGGTTGACACAATATACACACTCCCTCTTTCTATTGGACATATGCTGGACTCATTGGACACATGCACGACACCCACAACTTCCCTCCCCCATGACAATCACTCAGACACTCACAACTCAGGGTTGGAGCTCCAGACAACGAACAATCTCAGGAACCAATGGAACGTCGACATCAGGCCGAACAGGATTACCCACGACCCAGATCGACCAATCGGAAGGCCAGACTTCAGATCAACCTACTTTACTAGTTGTCTATATAATCTGTGTGTACTGTGTAGAGCGCTCTCTTCCGGACGATTTCATACAAATCAGACAGAAAGAGCCGTGCTGCACGCTTTGCCTAATATCTTTACACTTGAATAAAACGGCCTTATTATACAATTATCCACCTCGTCCTATGTCTCCACTTGGTCTCCTGTCTCAAGTAAAACGAATTATCAACAATATGACAGGTGTAGGCCATAGCCACGAGAAGTAGGTGCTGCAGCACCCCCTGAAAAATCACAATTAAAAAAAAATATTAATAAAATATTTTATTTTGGTGGGTGCATTTTATTTTATTTTTTTTAAGTAGTGAACTGGGCCTTTAATAGTTCTGTATTATGTCTCGATCACATTGCGCAAAATAGTACGCCGCATCATCTGGATATGTGTAGAACTAAAGTGTAACGTTCACCTTCTGCTACCATTTCTGTCAAGCCGTCTACGCATACAGTTTTGACGCAAACGTTCGATAAATCCAACGTACGTACCACACACAACGCACTGCAACTGACTTTGCAATGCTGCAAGGCAAACGCAGCATTCCATTGCACATGAATGTACTTCTGGTGTACCCAAAATGCCTGCAAAGGTCAGTGTGATGGAAGCGTTAGCTACAGCGTCTGTAGCGCAGGAAAACATATTTTTTCAGCCACCCCCCCCCCCTTTGAAAATGATCAATACAGCACCCAACCCCCCCAAACGACTTCCTGGGGTCTGGCGTAGCATATGTTTGCAGGTGGGTGTGTAGAATTACCGACTTTTGCCACAGGGCGGCGCTCTAAACTCACTCCTCATTTGGGCGTTAAACCCCCCACTCACTAGCGGTTCCCCTCGCACTTTTCCATCCCCGCGCCTGGCTCCTCTGTTTTCTTGTGAATGCTGCAGAATGTTCCGTACCTCTCAGGTGTAAGGTTGGATGTACAGTTTTAAAGAAGACTTGAGGCTATTTCACACGGACTCTCGTGGATTTAAAGGTAAGGTGAATTTCTGTTTGATATGGGATGGATGTATAGCCGAGGGGCGGAGGCGTCGTTATACAATACACTATCACGTTGATTTACACTAGAATTGCCTAATAGGCAATCACAGCTCACACCTCCGCTTTGAATCTATAAAATACCCGATGTGATGCGTCTGCGGTCTATCTGGTGTGAAATGTATATTAGGTGCTAAACCCTATGCGCGCATTATGCCATCTGGTAAATTGTTTACCTTTCAGGTATTCCAACCGTCTATAGCTGTGTAGCCTACCATAAGTTAGGCTAAAATAGCAGTCTGTGACTGTCTTTTTGAAGCATTTTTCCCATTAGGCTAATGCTAATGCTAATAATAGCGAAACTCAAACATGATCTTGTGTGTGTTTCTGCTGTCACAGCAGCCTGCTGTGTGTCTGTCTGTCAGAAGGAGCCCTTGACTTCCTAACCAGTGTCTCTAATCAGCCAAACACATGCTAATGTAATCGGCTCTTATCCCAAATGGCACCCTGTTCCCTATAAAGTGCCCTACTTTTGACCAGGGCCCTTTGGGTTCAGATCAAAAGTAGGGCCTAGTGCTCTATATAGGGAATAGGGTGCCACTTGGAACAGGCACATGATAAGCACTGCATCATCGGGCTGCAAGGCGACAAATCCAAACCTCTCATTAGTGGTGCTCTCCTCTCTCTCTCCCCCTCAATCTCTCTCCTCTCTTCTCTCTCTCAATCTCTCTCTCTCTCTCTCTCTCTCTCTCTCTCTCTCTCTCTCTCTCTCTCTCTCTCTCTCCCCCTCAATCTCTCTACCTCTCTTCTCTCTCTCGCTCAACCTCTCTCGCTCTCTCTCCCTCTCTCAATCTCTCTCCTCTTCTCGCTCTCTCACTCACTCTCTCTCTCTCTGTCCCGCTTTCCCTCTCTTTCAATTTAAAAGAGAGAGAGAGAGGAGGTAGTGGAGAGAGAGAGAGAGAGGAGGTAGTGGAGAGAGAGAGAGAGAGAGAGAGAGAGGAGGTAGTGGAGAGAGAGAGAGAGAGGAGGTAGTGGAGAGAGAGAGGGAGGTAGTGGAGAGAGAGAGAGAGAGGAGGTAGTGGAGAGAGAGAGAGAGAGAGGAGGTAGTGGAGAGAGAGAGGGGGTAGTGGAGAGAGAGAGGAGGTAGTGGAGACAGAAGGATGAGGTAGTGGAGACAGAGGGAGGAGGAGGTAGTGGAGACAGAGAGAGAGGAGGTAGTGGAGACAGAGAGAGAGGAGGTAGTGGAGACAGAGAGAGAGGAGGTAGTGGATACAGAGAGAGAGAGGAGGTAGTGGAGACAGAGAGAGAGGAGGTAGTGGAGACAGAAGGATGAGGTAGTGGAGACAGAGGGATGAGGTAGTGGAGACAGAAGGATGAGGTAGTGGAGACAGAGAGAGAGGAGGTAGTGGAGACAGAGAGGGATGAGGTAGTGGATACAGAGAGAGGAGGGAGTGGAGACAGAGAGAGGAGGGAGTGGAGACAGAGAGAGGAGGGAGTGGAGACAGAGAGAGGAGGGAGTGGAGACAGAGAGAGGAGGGAGTGGAGACAGAGAGAGAGGAGGTATTACGGGAGGGACACAGAGGGTGGAGGGAGAGTGGAAGGAGGAATATAAGGAAGAGGACAGAAAAGAGAGAGGGGGCAGATGGCAGATTGAACGAGGGAGGAGGGAGGCAAGGGAAGCCATACCTCGATTTTCTCTCCATCCTTTTAATATTTAATGAGGAGAGATTTCATCCAGTTGAGAGAGCAGAGAGGAACGGGAATTATCATCTAAAACGTGGAGGGGGGAGGGCTCAGGATGGGAAGAGGGGAAGTCAGAGGGAGCTTCGTCCCCCCCCCCCCCCTCCACACATACACACAAAAGGACACGGGTGTAACGTGCATCGAGGACGGTTTCCCCTCAGCCCATGTTGTATTAGCAGGCAGGTGCAGGGGTTAGGTGGGGGGGGGGGGGGGGGGGGCTAGCAGATATGCTAGCAGGCTAGCAAACAGGCAGCAGCATGATGGAAGCATGTTGAAGCGGAGAGCGTAAATTCTCTCCATCTCCCTCGTGCCGTTATTGTGTCACGCCAACAGTGCTATCAGCAGCAGCAGGAAGGAGACCATGACAAGAAAATGGAGCGGGGGAAGAACATGTCAGAGCCAATGGGAGGCTGAGAAGAAACAATGGGAAGAACATGTCAGAGCCAATGGGAGGCTGGGAAGAAACAATGGGAAGAACATGTCAGAGCCAATGGGGGGCTGGGAAGAAACAATGGGAAGAACATGTCAGAGCCAATGGGGGGCTGAGAAGAAACAATGGGAAGAACATGTCAGAGCCAATGGGGGGGCTGGGAAGAAACAATGGGAAGAACATGTCAGAGCCAATGGGAGGCTGAGAAGAAACAATGGGAAGAACATGTCAGAGCCAATGGGAGGCTGGGAAGAAACAATGGGAAGAACATGTCAGAGCCAATGGGGGGCTGGGAAGAAACAATGGGAAGAACATGTCAGAGCCAATGGGGGGCTGAGAAGAAACAATGGGAAGAACATGTCAGAGCCAATGGGGGGGCTGGGAAGAAACAATGGGAAGAACATGTCAGAGCCAATGGGGGGGCTGGGAAGAAACAATGGGAAGAACATGTCAGAGCCAATGGGGGGCTGAGAAGAAACAATGGGAAGAACATGTCAGAGCCAATGGGGGGGCTGGGAAGAAACAATGGGAAGAACATGTCAGAGCCAATGGGGGGCTGAGAAGAAACAATGGGAAGAACATGTCAGAGCCAATGGGGGGGCTGGGAAGAAACAATGGGAAGAACATGTCAGAGCCAATGGGGGGCTGAGAAGAAACAATGGGAAGAACATGTCAGAGCCAATGGGGGGCTGGGAAGAAACAATGGGAAGAACATGTCAGAGCCAATGGGGGGGCTGGGAAGAAACAATGGGAAGAACATGTCAGAGCCAATGGGGGGCTGAGAAGAAACAATGGGAAGAACATGTCAGAGCCAATGGGGGGCTGGGAAGAAACAATGGGAAGAACATGTCAGAGCCAATGGGGGGCTGGGAAGAAACAATGGGAAGAACATGTCAGAGCCAATGGGGGGCTGAGAAGAAACAATGGGAAGAACATGTCAGAGCCAATGGGGGGCTGGGAAGAAACAATGGGAAGAACATGTCAGAGCCAATGGGGGGCTGAGAAGAAACAATGGGAAGAACATGTCAGAGCCAATGGGGGGCTGGGAAGAAACAATGGGAAGAACATGTCAGAGCCAATGGGGGGCTGGGAAGAAACAATGGGAAGAACATGTCAGAGCCAATGGGGGGCTGAGGCTTGTGAGGCTATAGTGCTGACAGGCTGCATGAATGAAATGAAATGTTATTTTCGGATCAAATCGTCAGTTGGCAACCCATCCCTTATGAGATTAATTGACACATAAACAAACAGAATAATTCATTGTGGTATTTAAATGATCATTCTTCTTCCGGTGTTCTCTGCATCGCATAAAGAGTAAAAAAATAAAAACAATAAAGAAAAAGTAAGGTAAAAATCAATACATAGTATTAAATTATATCCCAAGAGCAGTACAATAATATATATACACACACACGCACGCACGCACGCACACGCGCCTACCTACACACATAAATGCATACATACAAACAGCATATACAGATAAATAAATACAGAAAGTCATTTGAACCCAGTCTGACACAAAGAGAAGATTCATATGGGAGACAAGCCTATACACACTCTATATACACAATCTATATATATATATATATATATATATATATATATATATATATATATATATATATATATATATATATATATATATATACTGTATATTTATTTATTTTATTTCACCTTTATTTAACCAGGTAGGCTAGTTGAGAACAAGTTCTCATTTACAATTGCGACCTGACCAAGATAAAGCAAAGCAGTTCGACACAAAACAACACATAGTTACACATGGAATAAACAAAACATACAGTCAATAATACAGTAGAAAAAGTCTATATACAGCATGTGCAAATGAGGTAAGATAAGAGAGGTAAGGCAATAAATAGGCCATGGTGGCGAAGTAAATACAATATAGCAATTAAACACTGGAATGGTAGATGTGCAGAAGATGAATGTGCAAGTTGAGATACTGGGGTGCAAAGGAGAAAGATAAATAAATAAATAACAGAATGGGGATGAGGTAGATTGGATGGGCTATTTACTGATGATCTATGTACAGGTGCAGTGATCTGTGAGCTGCTCTGGCAGCTGGTTATTAAAGCTAGCGAGGGAGGTAAGAGTCTCCAGCGTCAGAGATTTTGCAGTTCGTTCCAGTCATTGGCAGCAGAGAACTGGAAGGAGAGGCGGCCAAAGGAAGAATTGGCTTTGGGGGTGACCAGTGAGATATACCTGCTGGAGCGCGTGCTACGGGTGGGTGCTGCTATGGTGACCAGTGAGTTGAGATAAGGCAGGGCTTTACCTAGCAGAGACTTGTAGATGACCTGGAGCCAGTGGGTTTGGCGACGAGTATGAAGCGAGGGCCAGCCAACGAGAGTCAGCCAACGAGATCATACAGGTCGCAGTGGTGGGTAGTATATGGGGCTTTGGTGACAAAACGGATGGCACTGTGATAGACTACATCCGATTTGTTGGGTGGAGTGTTGGAGGCTATTTTGTAAATGACATCACCGAAGTCGAGGATCGGTAGGATAGTCAGTTTTATGAGGGTATGTTTGGAAGCATGAGTGAAGGATGCTTTGTTGCGAAATAAGAAGCCGATTCTAGATTTAATTTTGGATTGGAGATGTTTGATGTGAGTCTGGAAGGAGAGTTTACAGTCTAACCAGACACCTAGGTATTTATAGTTGTCCACATATTCTAAGTCAGAACCGTCCAGAGTAGTGATGCTGGATGGGCGGCAGGTGCGTGCAGCGATCGGTTGAAGAGCACGCATTTAGTTTTACTAGCATTTAAGAGCAGTTGGAGGCCACGGAAGGAGAGTTGTAAACACTCTATATACACCATCTATCTACACACCATCTATATACACCATCTATCTACACACCATCTATCTACACACCATCTATATACACCATCTATCTATACACCATCTATCTACACACCATCTATCTACACCATCTATCTACACACCATCTATATACACCATCTATCTACACACCATCTATATACACCATCTATCTACACACCATCTATCTACACACCATCTATCTACACGCCATCTACACACCATCTATCTACAGACATCTATCTATATACACCATCTATATACACCATCTATATACACCATCTATCTACACACCATCTATCTACACCATCTATCTACACCATCTATCTACACACCATCTATCTACACACCATCTATCTACACCATCTATATACACCATCTATCTACACACCATCTATCTACACACCATCTATATACACCATCTATCTACACACCATCTATATACACCATCTATATACACCATCTATATACACCATCTATCTACACCATCTATTTACACACCATCTATTTACATACCATCTATCTACACCATCTATCTACACACATCTATCTACACCATCTATATACACACCATCTATCTACACCATCTATCTATACACCATCCATATACACCATCTATCTACACACCATCTATCTACACCATCTATCTACACACCATCTATCTACACACCATCTATCTACACACCATCTATCTACACACCATCTATCTACACACCATCTATCTACACACCATCTATCTACACACCATCTATCTACACACCATCTATCTACACCATCTATCTACACCATCTATCTACACCATCTATCTACACCATCTATCTACACACATCTATATACACCATCTATCTACACACCATCTATCTACAGCATCTATCTATACACCATCCATATACACCATCTATCTACACACCATCTATCTACACCATCTATCTATACACCATCCATATACACCATCTATATACACCATCTATCTACACACCATCTATATACACCATCTATATACACCATCTATCTACACACCATCTATATACACCATCTATATACACCATCTATCTACACCATCTATCTACACCATCTATTTACACACCATCTATCTACACCATCTATCTACACACCATCTATCTACACCATCTATCTACACACATCTATCTACACCATCTATATACACACCATCTATCTATACACCATCCATATACACCATCTATCTACACACCATCTATCTACACCATCTATCTACACACCATCTATCTACACACCATCTATCTACACACCATCTATCTACACACCATCTATCTACACACCATCTATATACACCATCTATCTACACACCATCTATATACACACCATCTATCTACACCATCTATCTACACCATCTATCTACACCATCTATCTACACACATCTATCTACACCATCTATATACACCATCTATCTACACACCATCTATCTACAGCATCTATCTATACACCATCCATATACACCATCTATCTACACACCATCTATCTACACCATCTATCTATACACCATCCATATACACCATCTATCTACACACCATCTATCTACACCATCTATCTACACCATCTATCTACACCATCTATCTACACCATCTATCTACACGCCATCTACACACCATCTATCTACACACCATCTATATACACCATCTATATACACCATCTATCTACACACCATCTATCTACACGCCATCTACACACCATCTATATACACCATCTATCTACACCATCTACAGTGGGGCAAAAAGTATTTAGTCAGCCACCAATTGTGCAAGTTCTCCCATTTAAAAAGATGAGAGAGGCCTGTAATTTTCATCATAGGTACACTTCAACTATGACAGACAAAATGAGAATAGAACAATCCAGAAAATCACATTGTAGGATTTTTAATGAATTTATTTGCAAATTATGGTGGAAAATAAGTATTTGGTCACCTACAAACAAGCAAGATTTCTGTCTCTCACAGACCTGTAACTTCTTCTTTAAGATGCTCCTCTGTCCTCCACTCGTTACCTGTATTAATGGCACCTGTTTGAACTTGTTATCAGTATAAAAGACACCTGTCCACAACCTCAAACAGTCACACTCCAAACTCCACTATGGCCAAGACCAAAGAGCTGTCAAAGGACACCAGAAACAAAATTGTAGACCTGCACCAGGCTGGGAAGACTGACTCTGCAATAGGCAAGCAGCTTGGTTTGAAGAAGTCAACTGTGGGAGCAATTTAGGAAATGGAAGACATACAAGACCACTGATAATCTCCCTCGATCTGGGGCTCCACGCAAGATCTCACCCCGTGGGGTCAAAATGATCACAAGAACGGTGAGCAAAAATCCCAGAACCACACGGGGGGACCTAGTGAATGACCTGCAGAGAGCTGGGACCAAAGTAACAAAGCCTACCATCAGTAACACACTACGCCGCCAGAGACTCAAATCCTGCAGTGCCAGACGTGTCCCCCTGCTTAAGCCAGTACATGTCCAGGCCCGTCTGAAGTTTGCTAGAGAGCATTTGGATGATCCAGAAGAAGATTGGGAGAATGTCATATGGTCAGAAGAAACCAAAATATAACTTTTTGGTAAAAACGCAACTCGTCGTGTTTGGAGGACAAAGAATGCTGAGTTGCATCCAAAGAACACCATACCTACTGTGAAGCATGGGGGTGGAAACATCATGCTTTGGGGCTGTTTTTCTGCAAAGGGACCAAGACAACTGATCCGTGTAAAGGAAAGAATGAATGGGGCCATGTATCGTGAGATTTTGAGTGAAAACCTCCTTCCATCAGCAAGGGCATTGAAGATGAAACGTGGCTGGGTCTTTCAGCATGACAATGATCCCAAACACACCGCCCGGGCAACGAAGGAGTGGCTTCGTAAGAAGCATTTCAAGGTCCTGGAGTGGCCTAGCCAGTCTCCAGATCTCAACCCCATAGAAAATCTTTGGAGGGAGTTGAAAGTCCGTGTTGCCCAGCAACAGCCCCAAAACATCACTGCTCTAGAGGAGATCTGCATGGAGGAATGGGCCAAAATACCAGCAACAGTGTGTGAAAACCTTGTGAAGACTTACAGAAAACGTTTGACCTCTGTCATTGCCAACAAAGGGTATATAACAAAGTATTGAGATAAACTTTTGTTATTGACCAAATACTTATTTTCCACCATAATTTGCAAATAAATTCATTATAAATCCGACAATGTGATTTTCTGGATTTCTTTCTCTCATTTTGTCTGTCATAGTTGAAGTGTACCTATGATGAAAATTACAGGCCTCTCTCATCTTTTTAAGTGGGAGAACTTGCACAATTGGTGGCTGACTAAATACTTTTTTGCCCCACTGTATCTATATACACCATCTATCTACACCATCTATCTACACCATCTACACACCATCTATCTACACCATCTATCTAGACACCATCTATCTACACCATCTATCTACACCATCTACACACCATCTATCTACACCATCTATCTACACCATCTATATACACACCATCTATCTACACAATCTATATACACCATCTATATACACCATCTATCTACACCATCTACACACCATCTATCTACACCATCTATCTACACCATCTATTTACACACCATCTATCTACACACCATCTATCTAAACACCATCTATCTACACACCATCTATATACTCCATCTATCTATACACCATCTATCTACATACCATCTATCTACACACCATCTATCTACACCATCTATCTACACACCATCTATCTACACACCATCTATCTACACACCATCTATCTACACCATCTATCTACACACCATCTATCTACACACCATTTATACACACCATCTATCTACACCATATATATACACCATCTATTTACACACCATCTATCTACACACCATCTATCTACACCATCTATATACACCATCTATCTACACCATCTATCTACACCATCTACACACCATCTATCTACACCATCTATCTACACCATCTATCTACACACCATCTATCTACACACCATCTATCTACACCATCTATCTACACCATCTATCTACACCATCTATCTACACCATCTATCTACACACCATCTATCTACACACCATCTATCTAAACACCATCTATCTACACACCATCTATATACTCCATCTATATACACCATCTATCTACACACCATCTATCTACACACCATCTATCTACACCATCTATCTACACCATCTACACACCATCTATCTACACCATCTATCTACACCATCTATCTACACCATCTATTTACACACCATCTATCTACACACCATCTATCTAAACACCATCTATCTACACACCATCTATATACTCCATCTATATACACCATCTATCTACACACCATCTATCTACACACCATCTATCTACACCATCTATCTACACACCATCTATCTACACACCATCTATCTACACACCATCTATCTACACCATCTATCTACACCATCTATCTACACCATCTATCTACACCATCTATCTACACACCATCTATCTACACACCATCTATATATAAACCATATATATACACCATCTATCTACACCATCTATCTACACACCATCTATCTACACCATATATATACACCATCTATCTACGCCATCTATCTACACACCATATATATACACCATCTATCTACACCATCTATCTACACACCATCTATATACACCATCTATCTACACACCCCATTAACCACATGGAAGATACATATTTTTACTATTTAATTATAGGTAGCGCTTTATCTAAATATTCCAGAAATGGAAATACACAATGGACAAAAAAAACATTTCAGTTACTCTCCCTGATCTGACCTGTTTCAATACGCAGAGGCAATATCCTTGATCAGACCTGTTTCAATATGCAGAGGCAATATCCCTGATCTGACCTGTTTCAATATGCAGAGGCAATATCCCTGATCTGACCTGTTTCAATATGCAGAGGCAATATCCCTGATCTGACCTGTTTCAATATGCAGAGGCAATATCTCTGATCTGACCTGTTTCATTACGCAGAGGCAATATCTCTGATCTGACCTGTTTCAATCCGCAGAGGCAATATCCCTGATCTGACCTGTTTCAATACGCAGAGACAATATCCCTGATCTGACATGTTTCAATACGCAGAGACAATATCCCTGATCTGACCTGTTTCAATACGCTGAGACAATATCCCTGATCTGACCTGTTTCAATACGCAGAGGTAACATCCCTGATCTTACCTGTTTCAATACGCAGAGGCAATATCCCTGATCTGACCTGTTTCAATACGCAGAGGCAATATCCCTGATCTGACCTGTTTCAATATTCCTGCCCTCCTCTCCTCTCTCCTCCTACCCTCCTCTCCTCTCTCCTCCTACCCTCCTCTCTCCTCCTGCCCTCCTCTCCTCTCTCCTCCTACCCTCCTCTCCTCTCTCCTCCTACCCTCCTCTCCTCCTACCCTCTTCTATCCAGTCCTGCCCTCCTCTCCTCTCTCCTCCTACCCTCCTCTCTCCTCCTGCCTTCCTCTTCTATCCAGTCCTGCCCTCCTCTCCTCTCTCCTCCTACCCTCTTCTATCCAGTCCTGCCCTCTTCTATCCAGTCCTGCCCTCCTCTCCTCTCTCCTCCTACCCTCCTCTCTCCTCCTACCCTCTTCTATCCAGTCCTGCCCTCTCCTCTTCTCTCCTCCCTGTTATACTGCCCTCCTCTCCTCTCTCCTCCTACCCTCCTCTCTCCTCCTACCCTCTTCTATCCAGTCCTGCCCTCTTCTATCCAGTCCTGCCCTCCTCTCCTCTCTCCTCCTACCCTCCTCTCTCCTCCTACCCTCTTCTATCCAGTCCTGCCCTCCTCCTCTTCCCAGTACCTCCTCACCCCTCATGTTCATCCTGGAATTTCCCACTGTGCAACAATTGGTTGAATCCACATTATGAAGAAACAATTTCAACCCCCAAAAATCAATGTGATGGCTTTGAATCAATGTGATGGCTTTGAATCAATGTGATGGCTTTGAATCAATGTGATGGCTTTGAATCAGTGTGATGGCTTTGAATCAATGTGATGGCTTTGAATCAATGTGGAAAACCGATTATATTTGCAAAGAGTGATTCATTTAGAGGCATTTTGTATTTTTTTCAACCAACTTTTTACCTACTAAATCCATTTTTTTATTTAACTAGGCAAGCCAGTTAAGAACAAATTCTTATTTTCAATGACGGTCTAGGAACAGTGGATTAACTGCCTTGTTCAGGGGCAGAACGACAGATTTTTTTACCTTGGGGATTCGATCTTGCAACCTCTAACCACGAGGCTACCTGCCGCCCCCTTAACTAGGAAAGTCAGTTAAGAACACATTCTTATTTACAATGACGGCCTACACCGGCCAAACCCGGACGACGCTGGGCCCAATCACGGCCGATTGTGATACAGCCTGGATTCGAACCAGGGACTGTAGTGACACTGAGATGCAGTGCCTTAGGTTTTTGTTAAATTCACTTTGGTTGAAAACTCAACCATATTTTACTCAAACCTAGACGTTGAACTGACGTCTGTTCCCAGTGGCACTTCTTGGGTGGGGCCAGTTGTCATTCTCCCAGACAGAGGCATCATTTTAGTGAGTATAATTATCTCAGTATTCCAGCACCCATGTTTTCTTATATCTGACTGTGAACCTGAAAATAATGCAGTGTGTGTTCATAAAATTATGTCATTTGTTTTTGTAAATGTTGCCAGTGCAAATTAACTCATTGTAACCGTTTAACCAGGAATTCAGGGTGCAAATTATGTGGGACAGAGTAGGAGGCAGTTCCCTATGGGCACGAAATTCATCCAAAAGTAAAGATGCTGCCCCCTATACCAAAGAAGTTAACCAGGAATTTGAGATTCAAATTAACTCATTGTAACCATTCAACCATGAATTCAGGGTTCCCAGACACTGACTAGCTAGGTGAAGGGTTGGCTGCTCATTAGCCTTTCACAGAAATATTTGTATCGGTAATTATATAGAATGAACAGATATAGAACAGAACAGATATAGAATGAACAAATACTGTCTGCTCATTTGCGGTCCTTTTTAGAAATGTTCAATGATTACCTGAGGTACTCTACGAGCTGCTCATTGAACACCATTCAGACCGTAAGTCACTACGTGAGAGAGAGAGGTTTGACGGTGAGTAGCAAGCCACAGCCAGCGGCAGCGTATTGGAAATAATCAAAAAGTACACTTCACCAAACTAAACAGCCCTATCCTCATCACATGTTCACTTAGTTAACGTTAGCTGGCTAGCTCGCCGTCATTGTAGATAGCCTCTATCTAGCCAGTAAGGTAATAAGCCTAGCTAGCTAGCTAGCGATCTGTGCTACTTATGTGCGAACACTGGACTGCCGCCAAAGTGAACACTGACTCATCCTTGATACGAAACTAAGACCATGTGCTTACATTCATGATGAAGTAAGAGTGTTAGCTAGCTAGCTAAATTACTAAAACCAGTGCTGCAAACATTTTCCTGCATGAATATTTTCAGTCATTAGAGCATGCCATTTGCAGTTGAAATATATATATACTGTACTGTATATAGCCAACATATTATGTATTGAGTAACAGTGTATTGTTTGTTGTTGTAATGAGCAGCTAGCGCGTGCTTGTCATAACAAGCCCTCATTGTGAGGTTCCCACAAAGGGTTTCTTTACATGACCTTTGACGGTTGTAATGCACTATAGGGACTCTACTCAATACAAAATGCTTCCATCTAGTGGTGACATTACGAACTGCATGTTACTGCATTTCACTGCATAGCTTGTGAACTTGTGGACAGTGCCGTTTCAGATTTACATTTGAGACAAAGTTTAATTCATTCAGCCCGTGTAGTATATTACTGTGCTTGTGGTGTTTCAGAACAAACACTTCTGCATTCCAATCCACTGCCATAAATAGTCACATCTTTAAGTTGTACCTAAGATGGGAAACTGAACAAGGGTTTTGTATTTATTTCCGTATTTATAGAGGATATAGATGCTTTTTTCGGTGGTTATCTTGGAAACCTTAAAATGTTCTTAAATAATGTTCATTTTAATATTTAGTTAAGGAATAATAATTTAGTGTATCTGTTAATCCTTTGAAGTACAATTTGTAAAAAAAAAATAAAAAAAATAAATAAAAATAAAGGTCTGTTTTACATTCCACCTGTAAAAAAAACACATATCGGTAATGGGGGATATTTGCCTCCCTAAAATCGGTATCGGACCCAAAAATGCCGTATCGGTCAGGCTGTAGTGTAGTTATAATCCTTATAGTGTGCGCTAACATATATAGAGCATGTCTAGATTATGAAATACACATTTTCAAATAAATGTATTCAACATTAAAAATATGAATATCTCAAAACTACCCTTTTTAGGTTTTGTTCTTTTTAAGACATATTGTTTAGAACAATATAATCTACCAGTACATCCAATTTCCAGACTGGGCTCTCTGCTAATTCTGAAGTTCTGATACATTTAATGAGCACCACCAACACAGTGAATGGGAAAATGGATCCAAAGGAAACTCCCTCTGCTGGTGATTTGCTGAATATGCCATCCTAAATGAGGGTTGACCTGTAATGTCAATTTCTATGTATAAAATGGGTCACATCATTAAAAGTACCAGAGAACATTCTGGAAATGTGATGTGTTTGAAGAGGATTTAGTTACAACCAAACATGTTTAAAAATAAGTTAAATAAAAAATGGTAGTTTTGAGATATTCATATTAATATTTGTTATGTTTAATAAATTAATATGAAAATGTGTATTTTTGAATCGAGACAAACTCCATAAGTTTGAGCACGCTATAACAAGTACACATAATGACACCAAGATGTTGCCTGTATCATGTTGCCTGTATCATGTATCATGTTGCCTGTATCATGTATCATGTTGCCTGTATCATGTATCATGTATCATGTTGCCTGTATCATGTATCATGTATCATGTTGCCTGTATCATGTATCATGTTGCCTGTATCATGTATCATGTTGCCTGTATCATGTATCATGTTGCCTGTATCATGTATCATGTATCATGTTGCCTGTATCATGTTGCCTGTATCACGTATCATGTTGCCTGTATCATGTATCATGTTGCCTGTATCATGTATCATGTATCATGTTGCCTGTATCATGTATCATGTATCATGTTGCCTGTATCATGTATCATGTTGCCTGTATCATGTATCATGTTGCCTGTATCATGTTGCCTGTATCATGTATCATGTATCATGTTGCCTGTATCATGTATCATGTTGCCTGTATCATGTATCATGTTGCCTGTATCATGTATCATGTATCATGTTGCCTGTATCATGTATCATGTTGCCTGTATCATGTATCATGTATCATGTTGCCTGTATCATGTATCATGTATCATGTTGCCTGTATCATGTATCATGTTGCCTGTATCATGTATCATGTTGCCTGTATCATGTTGCCTGTATCATGTATCATGTATCATGTTGCCTGTATCATGTATCATGTTGCCTGTATCATGTATCATGTTGCCTGTATCATGTATCATGTATCATGTTGCCTGTATCATGTATCATGTTGCCTGTATCATGTATCATGTATCATGTTGCCTGTATCATGTATCATGTATCATGTTGCCTGTATCATGTATCATGTTGCCTGTATCATGTATCATGTTGCCTGTATCATGTATCATGTATCATGTTGCCTGTATCATGTATCATGTTGCCTGTATCATGTATCATGTTGCCTGTATCATGTATCATGTATCATGTTGCCTGTATCATGTATCATGTTGCCTGTATCATGTATCATGTTGCCTGTATCATGTATCATGTTGCCTGTATCATGTAGCATGTTGCCTGTATCATGTAGCATGTTGCCTGTATCATGTAGCATGTTGCCTGTATCATGTAGCATGTTGCCTGTATCAGGTATCATGTTGCCTGTATCAGGTATTATGTTGCCTGTATGATGTATCATGTATCATGTTGCCTGTATCATGTATCATGTTGCCTGTATCATGTATCATGTTGCCTGTATCATGTATCATGTTGCCTGTATCATGTATCATGTTGCCTGTATCATGTAGCATGTTGCCTGTATCAGGTATCATGTATCATGTTGCCTGTATCATGTATCATGTTGCCTGTATCATGTATCATGTTGCCTGTATCATGTAGCATGTTGCATGTATCATGTAGCATGTTGCCTGTATCATGTATCATGTTGCCTGTATCATGTATCATGTTGCCTGTATCATGTAGCATGTTGCCTGTATCAGGTATCATGTTGCCTGTATCATGTATCATGTTGCCTGTATCATGTATCATGTTGCCTGTATCATGTATCATGTTGCCTGTATCAGGTATCATGTAGCATGTTGCCTGTATCATGTATCATGTTGCCTGTATCATGTATCATGTTGCCTGTATCATGTAGCATGTTGCCTGTATCAGGTATCATGTTGCCTGTATCATGTATCATGTTGCCTGTATCATGTATCATGTATCATGTTGCCTGTATCATGTAGCATGTTGCCTGTATCAGGTATCATGTATCATGTTGCCTGTATCAGGTATCATGTTGCCTGTATCATGTATCATGTTGCCTGTATCAGGTATCATGTATCATGTTGCCTGTATCATGTATCATGTTGCCTGTATCAGGTATCATGTTGCCTGTATCATGTATCATGTATCATGTTGCCTGTATCATGTTGCCTGTATCATGTTGCCTGTATCATGTATCATGTTGCCTGTGTCATGTATCATGTTGCCTGTATCATGTATCATGTTGCCTGTATCAGGTATCATGTATCATGTTGCCTGTATCATGTATCATGTTGCCTGTATCATGTATCATGTTGCCTGTATCATGTATCATGTATCATGTTGCCTGTATCATGTATCATGTTGCCTGTATCATGTATCATGTTGCCTGTATCATGTATCATGTTGCCTGTATCATGTATCATGTTGCCTGTATCATGTATCATGTATCATGTTGCCTGTATCATGTATCATGTTGCCTGTATCATGTATCATGTTGTCTGTATCATGTATCATGTTGTCTGTATCATGTATCATGTTGTCTGTATCATGTACGGTTCATGGATCATAAGGTCTTAGGTCCTAAAATGGCCACTTTCATCATGATCCCCCCCCCCCCCCCTTAAAAACAGTTGTGATACAAATGTAAAAAAGCACGTCAAACATGCTTTCTCTCAAGTAAGTTTTCATTTGTGAATTGCCAGAACAACCAGAAGTATAAAAATATTTTCCGCTCCTGCTGGTGTGGAATCGCCCAGGAATGCCTATCCCCCTGAATCAACAGACAGAACCCTAATGTGTGACAACAACAAAAGGACTCTTTAATGAGAGAGAGATTTAGCAAAACTAACACAATTAGACAGCCATCGTCTCATTATGGCTCGCTATCTGGCAGAGGGGCTGTGTTAACCCTGTAATCAGGTTCCAGTATGGCTCCCTATCTGGCAGAGTGGCTGTGTTAACCCTGTAATCAGGTTCCAGTATGGCTCGCTATCTGGCAGAGGGGCTGTGTTAACCCTGTAATCAGGTTCCAGTATGGCTACCTATCTGGCAGAGGGGCTGTGTTAACCCTGTAATCAGGTTCCAGTATGGCTCCCTATCTGGCAGAGGGGCTGTGTTAACCCTGTAATCAGGTTCCAGTATGGCTCGCTATCTGGCAGAGGGGCTGTGTTAACCCTGTAATCAGGTTCCAGTATGGCTCGCTATCTGGCAGAGGGGCTGTGTTAACCCTGTAATCAGGTTCCAGTATGGCTCGCTATCTGGCAGAGGGGCTGTGTTAACCCTGTAATCAGGTTCCAGTATGGCTCCCTATCTGGCAGAGGGGCTGTGTTAACCCTGTAATCAGGTTCCAGTATGGTTTACTATCTGGCAGAGGGGCTGTGTTAACCCTGTAATCAGGTTCCAGTATGGCTCGCTATCTGGCAGAGGGGCTGTGTTAACCCTGTAATCAGGTTCCAGTATGGCTCGCTATCTGGCAGAGGGGCTGTGTTAACCCTGTAATCAGGTTCCAGTATGGCTCGCTATCTGGCAGAGGGGCTGTGTTAACCCTGTAATCAGGTTCCAGTATGGCTCGCTATCTGGCAGAGGGGCTGTGTTAACCCTGTAATCAGGTTCCAGTATGGCTCGCTATCTGGCAGAGGGGCTGTGTTAACCCTGTAATCAGGTTCCAGTATGGCTCGCTATCTGGCAGAGGGGCTGTGTTAACCCTGTAATCAGGTTCCAGTATGGCTCGCTATCTGGCAGAGGGGCTGTGTTAACCCTGTAATCAGGTTCCAGTATGGCTCGCTATCTGGCAGAGATAGGGAAGTTAGCCCTATTAACTGCGGCTAGTTATTTGGCAGAGGTGCTGTGGTTGGTAGCAACGGTCATCGACATTTTTGAAATGTTTTAAAACAATTCAAATAAATGCAACAGTTGGACAATGGTTGAAGATATTGAATTTGTATAATCCATCCTATATTGACTGAATTATAACACATAAACATTTTACTGACACGGACAAATAATGAAAGTTCAGGGATTTTGATGGAAATTCAGTTATTAAATTTATTGTAGAATTTCCTTTTTTCCCCCTAGAAAGTACTCATATATGAATCTTCTTATTGTATCAGGTATTTTTTTAAATAAAGTAAATGAAATGCGCCTAATTTGCATAAATACACATGGTGTATTTGCATATATGAAGGGGTGGAACAGGACTGCAACGACCAAACAGCTTCTCTGTCTACCCTGCCTGCACTCACCTGCTCTGTCTACCCTGCCTGCACTCACCTGCTCTGTCTACCCTGCCTGCACTCACCTTCTCTGTCCACCCTACCTGCACTCACCTGCTCTGTCTACCCTGCCTGCACTCACCTGCTCTGTCCACCCTGCCTTCACTCACCTGCTCTGTCCACCCTGCCTGCACTCACCTGCTCTGTCTACCCTGCCTGCACTCACCTGCTCTGTCCACCCTGCCTTCACTCACCTGCTCTGTCTACCCTACCTGCACTCACCTGCTCTGTCTACCCTACCTGCACTCACCTGCTCTGTCTACCCTGCCTGCACTCACCTGCTCTGTCCACCCTGCCTTCACTCACCTGCTCTGTCTACCCTACCTGCACTCACCTGCTCTGTCTACCCTGCCTGCACTCACCTGCTCTGTCTACCCTGCCTGCACTCACCTGTCTGTCTACCCTGCCTGCACTCACCTGCTCTGTCCACCCTACCTGCACTCACCTGCTCTGTCTACCCTGCCTGCACTCACCTGTCTGTCTACCCTGCCTGCACTCACCTGCTCTGTCTACCCTGCCTGCACTCACCTGCTCTGTCTACCCTGCCTGCACTCACCTGTCTGTCTACCCTGCCTGCACTCACCTGCTCTGTCTACCCTGCCTGCACTCACCTGTCTGTCTACCCTGCCTGCACTCCCCTGCTCTGTCCACCCTACCTGCACTCACCTGCTCTGTCTACCCTGCCTGCACTCACCTGTCTGTCTACCCTGCCTGCACTCACCTGCTCTGTCTACCCTACCTGCACTCACCTGCTCTGTCTACCCTACCTGCACTCACCTGCTCTGTCTACCCTACCTGCACTCACCTGCTCTGTCTACCCTACCTGCACTCACCTGCTCTGTCTACCCTGCCTGCACTCACCTGCTCTGTCTACCCTACCTGCACTCACCTGCTCTGTCTACCCTGCCTGCACTCACCTGCTCTGTCTACCCTACCTGCACTCACCTGCTCTGTCTACCCTACCTGCACTCACCTGCTCTGTCTACCCTGCCTGCACTCACCTGCTCTGTCTACCCTACCTGCACTCACCTGTCTGTCTACCCTGCCTGCACTCACCTGTCTGTCTACCCTACCTGCACTCACCTGCTCTGTCTACCCTGCCTGCACTCACCTGCTCTGTCTACCCTGCCTGCACTCACCTGTCTGTCTACCCTGACTGCACTCACCTGCTCTGTCTACCCTACCTGCACTCACCTGCTCTGTCTACCCTACCTGCACTCACCTTCTCTGTCTACCCTACCTGCACTCACCTGCTATGTCTACCCTACCTGCACTCACCTGCTATGTCTACCCTGCCTGCACTCACCTGCTCTGTCTACCCTGCCTGCACTCACCTGCTCTGTCTACCCTGCCTGCACTCACCTGTCTGTCTACCCTGACTGCACTCACCTGCTCTGTCTACCCTACCTGCACTCACCTGCTCTGTCTACCCTACCTGCACTCACCTTCTCTGTCTACCCTGCCTGCACTCACCTGCTCTGTCTACCCTGCCTGCACTCACCTTCTCTGTCTACCCTACCTGCACTCACCTGCTCTGTCTACCCTACCTGCACTCACCTGCTCTGTCTACCCTGCCTGCACTCACCTGCTCTGTCTACCCTGCCTGCACTCACCTGCTCTGTCTACCCTACCTGCACTCACCTGCTCTGCCTACCCTGCCTGCACTCACCTTCTCTGTCTACCCTACCTGCACTCACCTGCTCTGTCTACCCTACCTGCACTCACCTGCTCTGTCTACCCTGCCTGCACTCACCTGCTCTGTCTACCCTACCTGCACTCACCTGCTCTGTCTACCCTGCCTGCACTCACCTGCTCTGTCTACCCTACCTGAACTCACCTGCTCTGTCTACCCTACCTGCACTCACCTGCTCTGTCCACCCTACCTGCACTCACCTGCTCTGTCTACCCTACCTGCACTCACCTGCTCTGTCTACCCTACCTGTACTCACCTGCTCTGTCTACCCTACCTGCACTCACCTGCTCTGTCTACCCTACCTGCACTCACCTGCTCTGTCTAGACTGCCTCATTAATTACTGTTGTGGTCCCGTTCTCTTGTATAATTCAACAAGTGTGTCATTAGCAGGATACCCAAAGATTAAAAACCTACAGGTGTCACGTTCCTGACCTTATTTCCTTTGTTTTGTCTTTGTTTAGTTGGTCAGGACGTGAGCTGGGTGGGCATTCTATGTTATGTGTTTCTATGTTGGGTTCATTTTCATTAGCCTGATATGGTTCTCAATCAGGGGCAGGTGTTTTACGTTTCCTCTGATTGAGAACCATATTAAGGTAGGCTGTTCTCACTGTTTGTTTGTGGGTGATTGTTCCTGTGTCAGTGTTTGTACCACACGGGACTGTATCGTTTCGTTCGTGTGTTCCGTCCTGTTCGTGCGTTCTTGTTTTATGTTCTCAAGTTCAGGTCTGTTCACGTCGTTTGTTATTTTGTAGTTTGTTCAAGTGTTTTTCGTCTTCATTTAAATAAACGTGATTATGTCTTTAAACTACGCTGCATATTGGTCCGATCCTTGCTCCTCTTCAGATGAGGAGAAAGACGAGCGTTACAACAGGTTTGGCTCTAGATTACACCTCTAAACATACTTTATATTGTTTGCCAGATCAGACATAATATCACCATAATCCGAATGTACTTTTTTGGAATTTTCTTACATTTCAGCTCATAGTTAAATAAAGGTTCAATAAAATAAAATAAATACAAATAAATTAATCTCATCTAATTTGTAAACATTTCAACTGTAGTTGAAAATAAGTTATCTTTCTTGTAAGTGTTGAAACGGTGCGATAAATCCCAGATGAAGCTTTAGCCTCTACAGGATCGGTGTCCCCCCCGCAGGACAGTTGAGCTAACGTAGGCTAATGTGATTAACATGAGGTTGTAAGTAACAAGAACATTTCCCAGGACATAGACATATCTGATATTGGAAGAAAGCTTAAATTCTTGTTAATCTAACTGCACTGTCCAATTTACAGTAGCTATTACAGTGAAATAATACCATGCTATTGTTTGAGGAGAGTGCACAGTTATGAACTTGAAAATGCATTAATAAACCAATTAGGCACATTTGGATAGACTTGATACAACATTTTGAACAGAAATACAATGGTTCATTGGATCAGTCTAAAACTTTGCACATACACTGCTGCCATCTAGTGTCCAAAATGTAAATTGTGCCTAAACTGGAATAATACATTATGGCCTTTCTCTTGCATTTCAAAGATGATGGTACAAAAACAAAATAAAAAAACGCAGATCTACCAGATCTAATGTGATATATTCTCCGACATTAATTATTATTATTATTATTTATTTTTTTATTTTTTTTGGGGGGTGGATCAGCTTAATATTGCGGAAAGAATGTTGTTTCCAATGTAATTGTCTGCATCATTTCCAATCCCCCATATTTTTTTGGGCAAATATATATATCCATTCACGTATGCATACATATACACATATATACATACACATACCTACATAGACATACATACTTTTTTTTAAAGAGTATACCTTTATTATTATTCCCTGCAAACCCTACCACCGATCCCCCAATTGGAGTAAACTGATAAACATTTCTGTTTTTACCTTCAATTTATACATCTTATACACATTTACAGACACAGTCTACTTTATAATAGTTCTCTCTTGTTTGTTCTTAGTCCTTCCTCTATTTCTGTTGTCCATCCAGTTTGATTTCCACTTGTAACTGTGCTATTTCACAATAGCTCCGCACCTATACACATTTCACAGATCCCGTATGCCCTACATTGTTTATCTTGTTATTAGCCCCACCCTTCAGCTCCACTCAACCTTTCCCATCTATCTTCCAACATCATCCATTTCGGATTTTTATTTGCCATATATTTTTCAGCTGTGCTGTGATGCTTCACAAAAGATTTGAATCTTCCTATTCTCATAGCTTCCACGGATTGTAAATTAAAAATATTTTTTTTTGCTAAAATAATTATTATATTATTGATTGATTGACTATGGCTTTTCAAATCCCCCAGTATTGCTATCTGTAGCGTTAGTTCTACGCAAATGTTGCAATTCTTCAACCATTCCTGGACCTGTGACCAAAAACGAGCTACATGCGGACAATACCAAAATAAATGGTCTAATGACTCTGCCTCCTCACAGCAGAATCTACAGAGCTGAGAAGATTGTATCCCCCATATATATAACATTCTATTAGTTGCAAGAATTTTGTACAATAATTTAAATTGAAAAATTCGAAGTTTTGAATCCGGCGTTGTTTTGCGTATCAATTCATAAACCATGTGCCATGGAATGGGTACATCGAAAATCTCTTCCCAACTATTTTGCAATTTATATGGCACAGCTGTAAGTTTTTTGGTCCTTAAATGAAATTGGTATATGTTTTTATTTATCACACTTTTCTTTAACCATTTATGTTCTTTAATATAAGGCCGACATACAAGTTCCTTACTTTTATCCCCTTCCACCTGCCTCTTCCATTTTTGTGGTAATGCTGCAATTAATTGGTTGTAATTTTGGGTAGAGCAGACATTTCCATATGTCTGTGTTAGCTGCATGTGTGACATTACTCCACCAGTCCTATTTATGATATCATTCACAAAAATTATACCTTTTTTAAACATTTCTTCGATAAATACAGTTTTTTTATCAATTACTATATTTGAATTTAACCACAAGATTTGTTGTACTATTTGTTCCGTCCTTTCAGGTGGATTAAACTGAAATTGCAACCAACTTTCTAAGGCTTGTTTAAAAAAATAAAGATATTTTGGAGATTATTTCCTTTTCAAGCAACCGAAAGTGAGCAGGTGTAATCTGAATAAAGGGAAAAAGGCCCTTCTTGAACATAGGATGAGACATTCGTACCAATCTACTAGAGAACCAGTTTGGATTTAAGTATAACTTTTGTATGACTGATGCCTTTAGTGAGAGGTCTAATGCTTTAATATTTAATAATTTCTGCCCTCCGAATTCATATTCGTTATATAAATAGGCCCTTTTAATTTTATCTGGCTTGCCGTTCCAAATAAAATTGAATATTTTTTGTTCATATAATTTAAAAAGCAGGTCACTAGGTGTAGGCAAAACCATAAGCAAATAGGTAAACTGTGATATGATTAAAGAGTTAATCAGGGTGATTTTCCCACAAATAGACAGGTATTTTCCTTTCCATGGTAGCAAGATCTTATCTATTTTTGCTAACTTTCTATAAAAATTTATTGGAGTGAGATCATTTCTTTCTTTTGGGATTTGTATACCGAGTATGTCCACATCACCGTCAGACCATTTAATTGGTAAACTACATGGCAATGTAAAATGTGTATTTTTTAGTGATCCAATACGTAATATGGTACATTTATCATAATTTGGTTTTAATCCAGAGAGGATAGCAAATGTATCTAGATCCTCTAAGAGGCCGTGGAGAGATTCTAGTTGTGGTTTTAAAAGAAAACATGAATCATCAGCGTACAATGACACCTTAGTTTTTAGGCCCTGGATTTCTAATCCCTTAATATTAATGTTTGATCTAATTTTAACAGCTAACATTTCGATGGCAATAATAAATAGATATGCCGATAGTGGACAACCTTGTTTTACTCCTCTAGATAGTTTAAAACTTTCTGAGATGTAGCCATTATTTACTATTTTACACCTAGGGTTACTATACATAATTTTTACCCATTTTATAAGAGATTCCCCAAAATTGAAATATTCTAGGCATTTATATATAAACTCCAGTCGTACTTTATCAAAAGCCTTTTCAAAATCAGCTATGAAAACCAGGCCTGGTGTCCCCGATATTTCATAGTGTTCTATTGTTTCCAGTACTTGCCTTATATTATCTCCAATGTATCGTCCATGTAAAAAACCTGTCTGATTAGGATGAATAATATCTGACAAAACTTTTTTTATTCTATGCGCCAAGCATTTTGCTAGGATTTTTGCATCACAACACTGAAGTGTAAGAGGTCTCCAATTTTTTAAATGGACTGGATCTTTATATATACCACTTGGGTCCTGTTTCAGTAATAATGATATCACACCTTCTTGTTGCGTGTCTGATAATCTATCATTTATATAGGAGTGGTTAAAACAAGTGTGGTCCTTTGAGTATATAAAAAAAATGTTTGTATACTTCCACTGGTATGCCATCCAGTCCTGGAGTTTTCCCATCCTTAACGGCCCCAATTGCATCAAGTAGTTCCTCCTCTGTAATTAGGCCTTCACATGAGTCTTTCTGTACAGATGTTAATTTTACATTATTATTAGGGAAAAAATCCATACAATTAGTTTCAGTTAGTGGAGATGGAGGAGCCTGAAACGAAAATATATTCTTAAAGTACTTTACTTCCTCTTTCAAAATATCATTTGGTGAATCATGCGTGACTCCATCATTTGTAACAAGTTTTAATACGTTTTTTTTGGTAGCATTTCTATATTGAAGATTGAAAAAGAATTTGGTGCATTTTTCCCCATATTCCATCCAGTTAGCTTTATTTTTGTAATATATTACACTGGATCTTTCTTGAATAAGTTCCTCCATTTCTTTTTGTTTTTCCTCTAACTTATTCTGTGCCTCTATGGTACCGTTTTTATTGTTATCTAACTGTACTGTTAGTCCTTCAATTTCCTTTGTTAATATGGACTCTTTTGATCGAAATTGCTTTTGTTTTATAGATGAGTACTGAATTGCATGGCCTCTAAAGGCACACTTAAAAGTGTCCCATACAATATGGGGATCTGCTGTACCTATGTTATGTCTAAAAAAGTCAGTTATAAATTCTTCTGTCCTAGTTCTAAACAATTTATCATCTAGTAGGCTTTGATTAAATTTCCAATATCCTCGCCCACGTGGAAATTCTGTAAGAGTAATATATATGCCAATTATGTGATGGTCCGACCGCATTCTGTCCCCTATCAAACACTTTTTAACTTTTGGTGCCAGAGAGAATGATATAAGAAAGTAGTCAAGGCGACTAGCTTGATTAAGCCTCCGCCATGTATATCTCACTAGGTCAGGGTATTTAAGTCTCCATATATCCACTAATTCCAATATATCCATGACATTCCTGATTTCCTTAAGTGCCTGAGGGTGATAGTTTGTAGTGTGATTTCCTTTCCGGTCCATAGAGGTATTTAAGACCGTATTAAAATCTCCCACTATAATAATAGAGTCTAGTGTTGCTTGTAGAGTTGATACATTCTTATATATATTGTCAAAGAAGCTTGGATCATCATTATTCGGACCGTATAGGTTAATAAGCCATATATGTTTATTGTCCAATAACATATTTAAAATAATCCATCTACCTTGAGGATCTGTTTGGACAAGTTGCACATTTGGATCAAAGTTATTATTAATTAAAACCATCACCCTCCTTTTGAATTTCTTTGCCCATGGGAGAAATATATTTCGCCCCCCCAGTTCTTTTTCCACAAAACTTCATCTAAAACTGTTGAATGGGTTTCCTGTAAACAGTAGATATTATAATCCTTCTCTTTTAGCCAGGTAAATATTGATCGTCTTTTCTTATTATCTGCTAAGCCATTACAATTGTAACTGGCTATACTTATTTCACCACTTACCATAATGAGACACACCTTTCAATTATTTTTATCAAAATATATGTTTGTAAACGTCCTATTAAAAAGTAACATAATGATTGAGTGTCTATATAGTTGTACCATGACATTTGCATCTCCACTAAGCAAACCTCCAATTGGTCCCCACTATTCCACCCGCCAAAAGCCCCCATCTCGAGTTGGGTTGTCATCCCAATGCCCGGCAGACCACCCCCGACCCCCCGCATCGCACAGCCCCGGACCGACTGGGATCCATCCTTCGAAAAGTGCACACAGCACCATCCACCGAACCGAAGCAGATCCATTGCCAAATGAATTTCCATCGCCCTCACCTCGATTTTTATTACATATTGCTGTGAATCATCCTCTATAGTCCCTAACATCTTTTACTTCTTCCTTCGCAACAGTTGTGGGATACACACATACACCCACACACATTCAGCCCTTACCCCCACACAACCATAAGCTCACCCTCTCAACAATTGCACCATCCCAGAGCCCAACTCAAGATGGGTCATGATTTACAAATGTACTTGCAGTTGCAGCTGCATGAGAAGGCCTGCAAGACCGCGCAAAAAATGAGCATAAATGTAGAGATTTATTTACCATTGTCACATCCTAGATGATGGAGGTCAAATGTACACCTTCTTCCTGAAACACCCACAATACGGTCATCCATTTTGACCATGTTCCCAAGCCTCTCCATGCAGTCCGATTGGTTTCGTGCCACCAGGGCCACAATAATATACCCCCTCTCTGAATGTCCGAGTGTGACCCCCTCCCCATGGGTTACTGCAGCTAGTGTTGCCAGCACTGCCACTGCCTGGGTGGGGGCACCCCACCGGAATCCCCACCGGCTAGGTACAAGGTCATCAAGGTTCTCATTAGCAGCTTTGAGAATTTCCTTGTTTATTATGCTCTCCCTTTAGGGGGCTTTGGCTTTGCAGGACCAACCCTGCCAAGCAGGCTCAGAATCTTGAGGGGGCAGTGCTGCTCTTGGTCCCTGACCTCATTTTGGCTGCATACAGACCGCATACAGCATGCACATAAAACAGTTAGGGACTTCTCCTTAGTATCTGGGCTATTCATGTGGGTGTCTAGGGTATAGGGCCATGGACCGTACCATTAAAATAGGATAATAAATAATTAGATATAATTTATTTTAAAAATGTAGTTCCCCATGATAGGACAATAAATAAATAAGACGTGTAATTCATTATAAAAGTATATCCATCATCTGAACAACATTGAAAGCCCTCTCATACCCGGCCCACAGCAATACACTGGCTCTGGGATATGCAACTATTTCATTACTCACTCACTCAACTTTTCAAACATAACAAATAAAAATAAACACACACCGACATTAATTTCACATTTCCACAAACTTCAAAGTGTTTCCTTTCAAATGGTATCAATAATATGTCATATCCTTGCTTCAGGTCCTGAGCTACAGGCAGTTAGATTTGGGTATGTCATTTTAGGCGGAAATTGGGGGGGGAAAAGGGTCCTATCCTTAAAAGAAAAGACAGTGTATTCCATTGAGCCCATTTCAACCATTACCGGAGTGTGTTTGACAGGTCATTAGAAACATTTCCGAGGTTGTAAAGTTAATTGGGGGGAAAAACGACAGGCACAAGCAAGAGGATAAAAGAGTGTCAGAAGTCAAGTGAAAACAAACAATCCAGTGAGCTTTAAGTGGATCCCTCAAACAGGAAATACAGATTGTCAGGTGGGCCGGGCATGCAAGTTGCTAGTAGTCTCTGTTCGAGGTCTGCTGAACAACTAAGCATAATACCGTTATAACAGGCACCAGCCAGCCCTCTCCTCTCTTTAAGTAGGTCAGTTGGAGAGCTGTGAATGTGGAAGGAGCTGGAACTGAACTCAGGGGACCTAGCAGCGTCACTAGAGCCACTAGTTGCCTCATCATACATAGAGAGAAGATGGCGCTTTAAATCAGGTGTTAAAAAAAATGCATCCAGGAAGTATCAATTGGCTATTTTGTGCCAATGTTTCTGCCTCATGGACTACTGCTCATGGACTACTGCTCATGGACTACTGCTCATGGACTACTGCTCATGGACTACTGCTCATGGACTACTGCTCATGGACTACTCCTCATGGACTACTGCTCATGGACTACTACTCATGGACTACTACTCATTGACTACTACTCATGGACTACTACTCATGGACTACTACTCATTGACTACTGCTCATGGACTACTACTCATTGACTACTGCTCATTGACTACTACTCATTGACTACTACTCATGGACTACTACTCATTGACTACTGCTCATTGACTACTACTCATGGACTACTGCTCATGGACTACTGCTCATGGACTACTGCTCATGGACTACTGCTCATGGACTACTGCTCATGGACTACTACTCATGGACTACTGCTCATGGACTACTGCTCATGGACTACTGCTCATGGACTACTGCTCATGGACTACTACGCATTGACTACTGCTCATGGACTACTGCTCATGGACTACTGCTCATGGACTACTACTCATGGACTACTACTCATGGACTACTGCTCATGGACTACTGCTCATGGACTACTGCTCATGGACTACTACTCATGGACTACTGCTCATGGACTACTGCTCATGGACTACTGCTCATGGACTACTGCTCATGGACTACTACTCATGGACTACTGCTCATGGACTACTGCTCATGGACTACTACTCATGGACTACTACTCATGGACTACTACTCATTGACTACTGCTCATTGACTACTGCTCATTGACTACTACTCATGGACTACTACTCATGGACTAATACTCATGGACTACTGCTCATGGACTACTGCTCATGGACTACTGCTCATGGACTACTGCTCATGGACTACTACTCATGGACTACTGCTCATTGACTACTGCTCATGGACTACTGCTCATGGACTACTGATCATTGACTACTGCTCATTGACTACTGCTCATTGACTACTAATCATTGACTACTGCTCATGGCCTACTGCTCATGGACTACTACTCATGGACTACTGCTCATGGACTACTACTCATGGACTACTACTCATGGACTACTACTCATGGACTACTGCTCATGGACTACTGCTCATGGACTACTGCTCATGGACTACTGCTCATGGACTACTGCTCATGGACTACTGCTCATGGACTACTGCTCATGGACTACTACTTATGGACTACTGCTCATGGACTACTGTATGTCAGGTGCTTATCAATTCAAACTTTATTTGTCACATGCACCGAATACAACAGGTGTAGTAGACCTTACAGTGAAATGCTGAATACAACAGGTGTAGGTAGACCTTACAGTGAAATGCTGAATACAACAGGTGTAGGTAGACCTTACAGTGAAATGCTGAATACAACAGGTGTAGACGTTACAGTGAAATGCTGAATACAACAGGTGTAGTAGACCTTACAGTGAAATGCTGAATACAACAGGTGTAGTAGACTTTACAGTGAAATGCTGAATACAACAGGTGTAGTAGACCTTACAGTGAAATGCTGAATACAACAGGTGTAGACCTTACAGTGAAATGCTGAATACAACAGGTGTAGTAGACCTTACAGTGAAATGCTGAATACAACAGGTGTAGACCTTACAGTGAAATGCTGAATACAACAGGTGTAGTAGACCTTACAGTGAAATGCTGAATACAACAGGTGTAGTAGACCTTACAGTGAAATGCTGAATACAACAGGTGTAGTAGACCTTACAGTGAAATGCTGAATACAACAGGTGTAGTAGACCTTACAGTGAAATGCTGAATACAACAGGTGTAGTAGAACTTACAGTGAAATGCTGAATACAACAGGTGTAGTAGACCTTACAGTGAAATGCTGAATACAACAGGTGTAGTAGACCTTACAGTGAAATGCTGAATACAACAGGTGTAGTAGACCTTACAGTGAAATGCTGAATACAACAGGTGTAGTAGACCTTACAGTGAAATGCTGAATACAACAGGTGTAGTAGACCTTACAGTGAAATGCTGAATACAACAGGTGTAGTAGACCTTACAGTGAAATGCTTACTTACGTGCCCCTAACCAACAATGCAGTACAATAAATATAGTTAATAAAATATTTACTAAATAAACTCAACTTAAAAAATGAAATCAATTTAAAGGTAACACAATACATAACAATAACAAGGCTATATAGAGGACTACTTGTGCTGGGTCTGAAGTCTAGATAATTTGTGCCGGGTCTGAAGTCTAGATGGTTTGTGGTTAATCTCATGGTGTTTATTGTTAGCAGCCTGAACCAACAAGTTTCCAGAGGATTTCTGTCAACCAGGAATGAGCTCAGACCATGACAGTCACTGTCACATGTGTGTGGCATGCTGCTCATCAGCTGTTAGTCACACGCCAGTATGATATGATATAGGATTCTGGGCAGTCTGTCAGCAAGACAGTCAGTAGGATTCTGGGCAGTCTGTTATCAAGACAGTCAGTAGGATTCTGGGCAGTCTGTCATCAAGACAGTCAGTAGGATTCTGGGCAGTCTGTTATCAAGACAGTCAGTAGGATTCTGGGCAGTCTGTCATCAAGACAGTCAGTAGGATTCTGGGCAGGCTCCTCCTCCACAGTCACACTAACAGGCTCCTCCTCCACAGTCACACTAACAGGCTCCCCCTTCACAGTTACACTAACAGGCTCCTCCTCCACAGTCACAGAAATAGACTCCTCCTCCACAGTCACACTAACAGGCTCCCCCTTCACAGTCACACTAACAGGCTCCTCATCCACAGTCACACTAACAGGCTCCCCCTTCACAGTTACACTAACAGGCTCCTCCTCCACAGTCACAGAAATAGACTCCTCCTCCACAGTCACACTAACAGGCTCCTCCCGTAAAGTCACACTAAAAGGCTCCTCCTCCACAGTCACACTAACAGGCTCCTCCTCCACAGTCACACTAACAGGCTCCTCCTCCACAGTCACACTAACAGGCTCCTCCTCCACAGTTACACTAACAGGCTCCTCCTCCACAGTCGCAGTAATAGGCTCCTCCTCCACAGTCACACTAACAGGCTCCTCCCGTAAAGTCACACTAAAAGGCTCCTCCTCCACAGTCACACTAAAAGGCTCCTCCTCCACAGTCACACTAACAGGCTCCTCCCGTAAAGTCACACTAAAAGGCTCCTCCTCCACAGTCACACTAACAGGATCCTCCTTCACAGTAATGCTCCTCAGTCGTGTCTCTCTCTCTCTCTGTCTCAGCAGTCTATCAATCTGTTACGGCCCAAGTGGACCGCGTACAGAACACATGACAGCATAACACTCTCCCACAGAGAGACATTCGGCATTGTGGAATTGGTGTGACAGGCTCTAAGTCTGCTGTCTGTCTCAGCAGTCAATCCCACAGAGTGAATGTGAGACAGTGTGTTGTTATGGAGAAGGAATAGGACTGGCTGTACCGGAGGTAAAGCATGCTGTTATTATTATTCTGCTCTAAGCACAACACAGGGGAGGACCATCTCTCTCTCTCTCTGTCTCTCTCTCTCTCTCCCTCTCTCTGTCTCGCTCTCTCTCTCCTTTCTCTCTCTCTCTTCTCTGTCTCTCTCTCTCTCTCGCTCTTCTCTCTCAATTTCAATTTAAGGGGCAGTCTGTTATCAAAACAGTTATTGGCATGGGAAACATATGTTTACATTGCCAAAGCAAGTGAAATGGATAATAAACAAAAGTGAAATAAACAACAAAACATTAACAGTAAATATTACACTCACAAAAGTTCCAAAAGAATAAAGACATTTCAAATGTCATATTATGTCTATATACAATGTTGTAATGATGTGCAAATAGTTAAAGTACAAATGGGAAAATAAATCAAATATAGGTTGTATTTACAATGGTGTTTGTTCTTCACTGGTTGTCCTTTTCTTGTGGCAACAGGTCACACATCTTGCTGCTGTGATAGTACACTGTGGTATTTCACCCAGTAGATATGGGAGTTTATCAAAATTGGATTTGTTTTCAAATTCTTTGTGGGTCTGTGTAATCTGAGTGAAATATGTGTCTCTAATATGGTCATACATTTGGCAGGAGGTGTAACGTTCGTTCTCCTCCTCGTCTGAGGAGGAGCAAGGATCGGACCAATATGCAGCGAGTTATGAAGACGTAATGATTGATTTAAAGAAAGACGAACACGAAAAAACTCTTAACAAACTACAAAACAATAAACGACGTAAACAGACGTGAACATGAGAACTTACAGACAACGAAGAACGCACGAACAGGAACAAACTCACAAACGAAACAGTCCCGTGTGGCATAAACACTAACACAGGAACAATCACCCACAAACAAACAGTGAGAACAGCCTACCTTAATATGGTTCTCAATCAGAGGAAACGTAAAACACCTGCCCCTGATTGAGAACCATATCAGGCTAATAGAAAAGAACCCAACATAGAAACACATAACATAGAATGCCCATCCAGCTCACGTCCTGACCATACTAAACAAAGACAAAATAAAGGAAATAAGGTCAGGAACATGACAGGAGGCCAGGAAGTACAGCTCAGTTTCCACTTCCTTTTGTAGGCACTGTGCACATAGCCTGTCTTCTCTTGTCTTCTCTCTCAATTCAATTCAAGGGGCTTTATTGGCATGGGAAACATACAGTACCAGTCAAAAGTTTGGACACACATACTCATTCCAGGGTTGTTCTTTATTTTTACTATTTTCTACATTTGAGAAAAGTAGTGAAGACATCAAACTATGAAATAACACATATGGAATCATGTTAGTAACCAAAAAAGTGTTAAACAAATCAAAATATATTTTATATTTGAGATTCTTCAAAGTAGCCTTGATGACAGCTTTGCACACTCTTGGCATTCCCTCAACCAGCTTCATGAGGTAGTCACCTGGTATGCATTTCAATTTTAACAGGTGTGCCTTGTTAAAAGTTAATTTGTGGAATTTCTTTCCTTCTTAATGCGTTTGATCCAATCAGTAGTGTTGTGACAAGGTAGGGGTGGTATACAGAAGATAGCCCTATTTGGTTAAAGACCAAGTCCATATTATGGCAAGAACAGCTCAAATAAGCAAAGAGAAACGACAGTCCATCATTACTTTAAGACATGAAGGTTAGTCAATTCGGAGAATTTCAAGAACTTTCAAAGTTTCTTCAAGTGCAGTCACAAAAACCATCAAGTGCTATGATGAAACTGGCTCTCATGAGGACTGCCACAGGAAAGGAAGACCCAGAGTTACCTCTGCTGCAGAGGATAAATTCATTAGAGATACCAGCCTCAGAAATTGCAGCCCAAATAAATTCTTCACAGAGTTCAAGTAACAGACACATCTCAACATCAACTGTTCAGAGGAGACTGCGTGAATCAGGCCTTCATGGTTGAATTACTGCAGAGTAACCACTACTAAAGGACACCAATAAGAAGAAGAGACTTGCTTGGGGCAAGAAACACGAGCAATGGACATTAGACCAGTTGAAATCTATCCTTTGGTCTGATGAGTCCACGTTTGAGATTTTTGGTTCCAACCGCCGTGTCTTGGTGAGATGCAGAGTAGGTGAACGGATGATCTCCGCATGTGTGGTTCCCACCGTGAAGCTTGGAGGAGGAGGTGTGATGTTGTGGGGGTGCTTTGCTGGTTACACTGTCTGTGATTTATTTAGAATTCAAGGCATACTTAACCAGCATGGCTACCACAGCATTCTGCAGTGATACGCCATCCCATCTGGTTTGCTCACCCGACCTCAACCCGATTGAGATAGTTTGGGATGAGTTGGACCGCAGAGTGAAGGAAAAGCAGTCAACAAGGGCTCAGCACATGTCAAATCAAATCAAATCAAATTTTATTGGTCACGTACACTTGGTTAGCAGATGTTATTGTGAGTGTAGTGAAATGCTTCTAGATCCGACAGAGCTGCAGTATCTAACAGGTAATATCTAACAATTCTACAACAAAACCTAATGCACACAATCTAGTAAAGGAATGAGAATATATAAGTATAACATATATGGATGAGCAGTGACAGAGCGGCTAAGATGCAATAGATAGTAAAGAATAGATAGTGAAGTATACAGTATATACATATGAGATGAGTAATGTGAGATATGTAAACATTCTTAAAATGGCATTATTAAAGTGACTAGTGTTCCATTTATTAAAGTGGCCAATGAAATCAAGTCTGTAGGTAGGCAGCCGCCTTTCTGTGTTAGTGATGGCTGTTTAACAGTCTGATGGCCTTGAGATAGAAGCTGTTTTTCAATCTCTCGGTCCCAGCTTTGATGCACCTGTACTGACCTCGCCTTCTGGATGATAGCGGGGTGAACAGGCAGTGGCTCGGGTGGTTGTTGTCCTTGATGATCTTTTTTGCCTTCCTGTGACATCGGGTGTTGTAGGTGTCCTGGAGGGCAGGTAGTTTGCCCCCGGTGATGCGTTGGGCAGACCTCACTACCCTCTGGAGAGCCCTGCGGTTGTGGGCGGAGCAGTTGCTGTACCAGGCGGTGATACAGCCAGACAGGATGCTCTCGATTGTGCATCTGTAAAAGTTTGTGAGGGATTTCGGTGACAAGCCACATTTTTTCAGCCTCCTGAGGTTGAAGAGGCGCTGTTGCGCCTTCTTCACCACACTGTCTGTGTGGGTGGACCATTTCAGTTTGTCCCTGATGTGTACGCCGAGGAACTTAAAACTTTCCACCTTCTCCACTACTGTCCCGTCGATGTGGATAGGGGGGTGCTCCCTCTGCTGTTTCCTGAAGTCCACGATCATCTCCTTTGTTTTGTTGACGTTGAGCGAGAGGTTATTTTCCTGACACCATACTCCGAGGGCCCTCACCTCCTCCCTGTAGGCCGTCTCGTCGTTGTTGGTAATCAAGCCTACCACTGTAGTGTCGTCTGCAAACTTGATGATTGAGTTGGAGGCGTGGCCACGCAGTCATGGGTGAACAGGGAGTACAGGAGGGGGCTGAGAACTCCCCAGTGTTGAGGATCAGCAAAGTGGAGATGTTGTTTCCTACCTTCACCACCTGGGGGCGGAAGTCCAGGACCCAGTTGCATAGGACGGGGTCAAGACCCAGGGTCTCAAGCTTAATGATGAGTTTGGATGTAATCGATGAACAGGTATTACATAGGTATTCCTCTTGTCCAGATGGGTTAGGGCAGTGTGCAGTGTGATGGCGATTGCATCGTCTGTGGATCTATTAGGGCAGTAAGCAAATTGGAGTGGGTCTAGGGTGACAGGTAGGGTGGAGGTGATATGATCCTTGACTAGCCTCTCAAAGCACTTCATGATGACAGAAGTGAGTGCTACGGGGAGATAGTCATTTAGTTCAGTTACCTTTGCCTTCTTGGGTACAGGAACAATGGTGGCCATCTTGAAGTATGTGGGGACAGCAGACTGGGATAGGGAGAGATTTAATATGTCTGTAAACACAACAGCCAGCTGGTCTGCGCATGCTCTGAGGACGTGGCTAGGGATGGTATCTGGGCCGGCAGCCTTACGAGGGTTAACAGGTTTAAATGTTTTACTCACGTTGGCCACGGAGAAGGAGAGCCCACAGGTTTTAATAGAGGGCCGTGTCCATAGGCACTGTTTTGTCCTCAAAGCGCGCAAAGAAGTTGTTTAATTTGTCTGGGAGCAAGACTTCGATGTCCGCGACGGGGCTGGTTTTCTTTTTGTAGTCCGTGATTGACTGTAGACCCTGCCACATACGTCTCATATTTGAGCCGCTGAATTGCGACTCCACTTTACCTCTATACTGACGCTTTGCTTGTTTGATTGCCTTGCGGAGGGAATATCTGCACTGTTTGTATTTGGCCATGTTTCCAGTCGCCTTGCCATGATTAAATGCGGTGGTACGTGCTTTCAGTTTTGTGGGTACAACATCTCCTATACACTTCCTTATAAACTCGCTCACTGAGTCAGCGAATACGTCAATGTTATTGTCTGAGGCTACCCGGAACATATCCTAGTACACGTGATTGAAGCAACCTTGAAGTGTAGAATCCGATTGGTCAGACCAGCGAGAGCTAAACACGGGCACTTCCTGTTTTAGTTTCTGCCTATAGGAGGGGAGCAACAAGATGGAGTCATGGTCAGATTTGCCAATAGGAGGGCGGGGGAGGGCCTTGTATGCATTGCGGAAGTTAAAGTAGCAATGGTCGAGCGTGTTACTCGCTCGTGTACAGCAATCAATATGCTGATAGAATTTAGGTAGCCTTGTTCTCAAATTAGCGTTGTTTAAATCCCTAGCTACAATAAATGCAGCCTCAGGATATATGGTTTCCAGTTTGCCTGGTCGTATTCCTGGTCGTAGTGCTGGTTGTGCTGGTAAGTTGACATCTCTCTGATATCCAATAGTTCTTCTCGGCTGTATGTAATAACATTTAAGGTTTTCTGGTCTAACGATGTCAGAAATAATACATAAAAAAACGAAATACTGCAAAGTTTCCTGAGGACTACAAGCGAACTCCTTCAAAACTGTTGTAAAAGCATTCAAGGTGAAGCTGGTTGAGAGAATGCCAAATGTGTGTATCTAAAACATGAAATATATTTTGATTTGTTTACACTTTTTTGGTTACCACATGATTCAATATGTGATATTTCATAGTGTTGATGTCTCCACTATTATTCTACAATGTAGAAAATAGTAAAAATAAAGAAAAACACTTGAATGAGTAGGTATGTCCAAACGTTTGACTGGTACTGTATGTCTCTCTCTCTCGGTCTCTCTCTATTTGACTGTCTCTGTCTGTCTCTCTCTCTCTCTTTGTCTGTTTCTGTCTCTCTGTATTTTTGTCTCTCTCTCTTCTCTCACTGTCTCTCTCTCAAATCAAGTGAAATGTTATTTGTCACATGCGCCGAATACAAGAGGTGTAGACTTCACCGTGAAATGCTTACTTACGAGCCCTTCCCAACAATGCAAAGTTAAAATAATAACACGAGTAATAAAATACACAAGAATGGAGCTATATACAGGAAGTACCAGATCAATGTGGAGCTATATACAGGAAGTACCAGATCAATGTGAAGCTATATACAGGAAGTACCAGATCAATGTGGAGCTATATACAGGAAGTACCAGATCAATGTGGAGCTATATACAGGGAGTACCAGATCAATGTGGAGCTATATACAGGAAGTACCAGATCAATGTGGAGCTATATACAGGAAGTACCAGATCAATGTGGAGCTATATACAGGAAGTACCAGTACCAATACAACAATACTTTCCCCCCATTTTGTTACATCACAGCCTTATTCTAAAATGGATTAAGTCGTTTTTTTTACTCATCAATCTACACAGAATACCCCATGATTACAAAGCAAAAACAGTTTTTTTGACATTTTTGCAGGAATATGACATTTACATAAGTATTCCGACCCTTTACTCAGTACAAATACACATGTATTTGAGGAGTTTCTCCCATTCTTCTCTGCAGATCCTCTCAAGCTCTGTCAGGTTGGATGGAGAGCATCCCTGCACAGCTATTTTCAGGTCTCTCCGCAGATATTCGATCGGGTTCAAGTCTAGGCTCTGGCTGGGCCACTTGAAGACATTCAGAGATTTGTCCCGAAGCCACTCCTGCATTGTCTTGGCTGTGTGCTTAGGGTTGTTGTCCTGTTGGAAGGTGAACCTTCACTCCAGTCATAGGTCCTGAGCACTCCGGAGCAGGTTTTCATCAAGGATCTCTCTGTACTTTACTCCGTTCATCTTTCCCTCGATCCTGACTAGTCTCCCAGTCCATGCCGCTGAAAAACATCCCCACAGCATGATGCTGCCACCACCATGCTTAACTCTAGGGATGGTGCCAGGTTTCCTCCAGATGTGACGCTTGGCATTCAGGCCAAAGAGTTCAATCTTGGTTTCATCAGACCAGAGGATTTTGTTTCTCATGGTCTGAGGGTCTTTAGGTGCCTCTTGGCAAACTCTAAGAAGGCTGTCATGTGCCTTTTACTGAGGAGGGGCTTCCGTCTCGCCATTCTACCATAAAAGCATGATTGGTGTAGTGCTGTTGAGATGGTTGACCTTCTGGAAGGTTCTCCCATCTCCACAGAGGAACTCTGGAGCTTTGTCAGAGTGACCATTGGGTTCTTGGTCACCTCCCTGACCAAGGCCCTTCTCCCCCGATTGCTCAGTTTGGCCGGGCGGCCAGCTCTAGGAAGAGTCTTGGTGGTTCCAAACTTCTTCCATTTAAGAATGATGGAGGCCACTGTGTTCTTGGGGACCTTCAATGCTGCAGAAATGTTTTGGTACCCTTCCCCAGATCTGTGCCTCGACACAATCCTGTCTCGGAGCTATACGGACAAGTCCTTCGACCTCATGGCTTGGTTTTTGCTCTGACATGCTCTGTCAGCTGTGGGACCTTATATAGACAGGTGTGTGCCTATCCAATCATGTCCAATCAATTGAATTTACCACAGGTGGATGCATCTGAGTTTTAGGAATTAAACTCAGGAGCATTACAGTAAGATGATAAAGGACAGCTACTGGAAAGATAAAAAAAGAGAGCTAACATTATTTTCAAAGATAAAAACTAAACTAAATGCAGGATCAAACAAAAACTAACATCAGATTTCTTTCAGAGAGGATAGTGTAGGGATATGTGGGTTAGCTACAGAAAAATACGTTTGAGATCAAATCAAAGTAAATTTGGTCAGGAAAATGTGATCATAAGGGTTTGAAGAGGCAGTTGTACAGGGCCCTAGTCATTTTAAAAATCTCTGAATGTTCAGTAACTCCTCAGTTAACCTGGTCAAATGGAGCTTAGCTTTGAACTCTCCTCTCCTCTCCTCTCCTCTCCTCTCCTCTCCTCTCCTCTCCTCTCCTCTCCTCTCCTCTCCTCTCCTTCCCTCTTCTTTCCTTCCCTCTTATTTCCTTCCCTCTTATTTCCTTCCCTCTTCTTTCCTTCCCTCTTCTTTCCTTCCCTCTTCTTTCCTTCCCTCTCCTCTCCTATTCTTTCCTCTTCACTCCTCCTCTCCTTCTCCTCTCCTCTCTTCTCATGTCCCACTCCTCTCCTCACCCCTCCTGTCCTGTCCACTCCTGTGAATGTCATATTCTGACTCTCTGTAGTTTGCTCATCGTTAGGGAGCTTCTCCTATTAGAAGTGTCCGTTCTCTGCCTGGGAACATACAGTCATCACTTCAGACAGAAAACTATTCATCTGTGTAATCTGCTCTGGTTCCTTTGGAAAATGTTTGTTTGTAGATGTTTGTTTTCTTGAAAAGGTTACTGAGGGGTTCTATTCAGTGTCCAGATTTGAGTAGGTGTGTGGGCTTGTGTTCATGTGTTAGTAAACACACGTCTTCTCTTGGGAGAGCTACAGTGTTTCATACACACGTCTTCTCTTGGGAGAGCTACAGTGTTTCATACACACGTCTTCTCTTGGGAGAGCTACAGTGTTTCATACACACGTCTTCTCTTGGGAGAGCTACAGTGTTTCATACACACGTCTTCTCTTGGGAGAGCTACAGTGTTTCATACACACGTCTTCTCTTGGGAGAGCTACAGTGTTTCATACACACGTCTTCTCTTGGGAGAGCTACAGTGTTTCATACACACGTCTTCTCTTGGGAGAGCTACAGTGTTTCATACACACGTCTTCTCTTGGGAGAGCTACAGTGTTTCATACACACGTCTTCTCTTGGGAGAGCTACAGTGTTTCATAAGTTCTGCCGCTCAAACATCAAAAAGATCTCTAAATGCCTATGGTGTATTTTTCATCTTCTTTTTTAAATCATTATTTTTGAGATGAAAGAATAAGAAGAGTGTTTTGAAAACTAGGGCAGACCTCGTAGAGGGAGAGTGGAGGAGGAGAGGGGGGAAATCCCCAGAGACATTTCTACACAGGATGTTTTGAATCCGTCTAAATCCCCAGACACAGGATGTTTTTAATCCGTCTAAATCCCCACAGAGACATTTCTTCACAGGATGTTTTGAATCCGTCTAAATCCCCAGAGACATTTCTACACAGGTTGTTTTTAATTCCTCTAATATTTCCCATGCAACACTGTTTTATCCAAAAGAGAGACATGGTCATTTATAGTACCTTGTTTTCAGGTACAGTTGTTTTCAAAGCATCCTCAGGCATGAATCAGTGTGTTCAAAAATATGCAGTTTACTTCAGAATAATTGCTTTACTGCTATCAGTGATAGTGAACTAGTGTACAGATAGCAGGTTATCCTATCAGTGGTAGTGAACCAGTGTACAGATAGCAGGTTATCAGTGATAGTGAACTAGTGTACAGATAGCAGGTTATCAGTGATAGTGAACTAGTGTACAGATAGCAGGTTATCAGTGATAGTGAACTAGTGTACAGATAGCAGGTTATCAGTGGTAGTGAACCAGTGTACAGATAGCAGGTTATCCTATCAGTGGTAGTGAACCAGTGTACAGATAGCAGGTTATCCTATCAGTGATAGTGAACCAGTGTACAGATAGCAGGTTATCCTATCAGTGGTAGTGAACCAGTGTACAGATAGCAGGTTATCAGTGATAGTGAACTAGTGTACAGATAGCAGGTTATCAGTGATAGTGAACCAGTGTACAGATAGCAGGTTATCCTATCAGTGATAGTGAACCAGTGTACAGATAGCAGGTTATCCTATCAGTGATAGTGAACCAGTGTACAGATAGCAGGTTATCCTATCAGTGGTAGTGAACCAGTGTACAGATAGCAGGTTATCAGTGATAGTGAACTAGTGTACAGATAGCAGGTTATCAGTCATAGTGAACCAGTGTACAGATAGCAGGTTATCCTATCAGTAAAAGTGAACCAGTGTACAGATAGCAGGTTATCATACCCTACACTCATTGTTATTGCAGTAGTTTCCTGTAGCTTATTCATTGAAGGTGGCTGCTGGCTGGAATATTGCTGACAGTTGTGTGTGTGTGTGTGTGTGTGTGTGTGTGTGTGTGTGTGTGTGTGTGTGTGTGTGTGTGTGTGTGTGTGTGTGTGTGTGTGTGTGTGTGTGTGTGTGTGTGTGTGTGTGTGTGTGTGTGTGTGTGTGTGTGTGTGTGTGTGTGCGTGTGTGTGTACACACCTTAGGGAATGTCCTCCCACGGATTTGCTGAAGTGGAGTGATGCTTGTTGCTAGGGAGAACCAGTGATAGGACAACATATGCATTAGCACAGTCATATAGCATATCTATATATATAGCAGAGAGATGCCAGCTATCCATAGAACATCCTCTTAAAACACAGATGTAACTCTGGTCACAGAGGTAGTGTAGAAAAATACTCGTATCTTTCCTGGGAATTCCCAGGTTTTTACAGAAATCCCAGTTGAAATATTCCTGAACTCAGGAAATCCAGAATCCTACAACCAGGATTCCTGGAAAACCTGGGAATTTAGGGGGACATGACTAGAACCGTAAACAGAGGACAGTAGGAGTAGGAGTAAAGGGTGATGAATATTGTTAGTCCCTGAGCAGTAAACACCTGATCCCAGATCTGTTTGTGCTGTCTTGCCAGCACCTTTGGTCATTCTCATAGACGGCACAAACAGATCTGGGACCAGGCTAGTAAATACTGTCCTGTGCTATAAATCTCTTGCCAATCGTCTCTGGTGTCAGTATGTTGGATAGTTCCGTGGTTATCTCTTTGTAGGGTGTTGTTACTCACTTCCTGTGGACAACATGTCACTGTTGTAGGATACAAACAGATACTGTCCCTGTGTAAGTCCCATATTTTAGTATTTTTTTAATTTCACCTTTATTTAGCCAGGTAGGCCAGTTGAGAACAAGTTCTCATTTACAACTGCAACCTGGCCAAGATAAAGTAAAACAGTGCGACAAAAACAACAACACAGAGTTACACATAAACTTATCTCTAGAGTAAAGATCGAAGCACTTCCAGTTTGCTTTACCTAACAACTCTGTGGGAGACGAGAGAGTCAAGACTCCACTATTCAGGACAGTGATGTGATATGAGTTATGGATATAGTATACTGCCATCCCTGGTTCAGGCTACATTGTATTGCTGTGATATCATTTCCATCTGGTTTTATTTAGGTGATTCAACCCTTTATCGTTCCAGGTAACAGATGAGATGTCACACTAGTGTTTAAAAAAAATATATATATATTTTTACAAGTCAGTTAAGAACAAATTCTTATTTACAATGACGGCCTACCCCGACCAAACCCGGGCCAATTGTGCACCGCCCTATGGGACTCCCAATCATGGCCTGATTGTGATGCAGCCTGAATTCGAAAAAAGGACTGCAGGGATGCCTCTTGCACTGAGATGCAGTGCCTTAGACCGCTGTGCCACTCAGGGGAGGGGGGTTATTATAAAGTAGAAAACCCCTGTGTATCAAAATTCATAAAAATGTCTTGAAATTTGCCGCTAACTTTTTAAGTGTCAATCTTTTTTCATAAAAACTTTATGTAGCATGTCATGATGTGAGATTATTCTACAGAGGTCGTTAATACGATATGTCTACATGATTGATTTGTCTTGTTTTCTATCAGGTTAAGGATCTCCGATGCCATACGACCCACCTCCTGTCCTCAGTGAGACAGCCCATACCCTAAACCTCCAGGACCACACAGGACAGGAGAGAGATGTGAAGCCAGCTCTGGGCTCATGCTATAAGGCAGAGAAAGAGACCCAGAGCCCCTGACCCTGAGAGTTGTGGGTACACAGCGTTATCTAATGGATGGCCGAGTGACTAAGTGAAGGAAGGAACTCAGAACAGAACTGACGTGAGGTCATAATGAGTGGTCAGCAAGGCGAGCCGGCCATCGGCCACAGCCATGTTGGTGAGGTCAGGAACAACAACCAGAACAGCCATGTTGGTGAGGTCGGGAGCAACAACCAGAACCAGCAGGCCGGGGGAGAGCGAGTGGGGGCGGTGACACCCGAAGGGGATGCTAATGCTAACCAGATGATCCAGATGGGGGAGGGGGGCAGCGACGGCGGAGGGGAGAGTACAGGAGGAGATGTTGACACTCTGCCCCCCCTGATGTCTCAGACCACTGAGGTATGATGCTCTACATTTATCCAGTGACTTAAACATCTGAGTGACTTAAACATCTGAGTGAGTGACTTAAACATCTGAGTGAGTGACTTAAACATCTGAGTGAGTGACTTAAACATCTGAGTGAGTGACTTAAACATCTGAGTGAGTGACTTAAACATCTGAGTGACTTAAACATCTGAGTGAGTGACTTAAACATCTGAGTGACTTAAACATCTGAGAAGTACTAAGCGATACACAATTCCAATAAGCCAGACTGCCACGTATCAAAGATCATTCTTAGCAAGAGCACTGAATTCTATTTATTTATTCATTTGACTGTTTTACACTCCTGATGCCTGTCTACATAGTACGTAGAGTTGGTATCTCATTTTTTTTTTTTTTAAGTCTTTAATGCTATTTATATAGTGATGTTGAATCAACCTTTTACCTGAACAGGTGTCTCAGACAGTCACAGAGGAGCAGAAGAACAAGATCGTCATCTGGGGGACAGACTCTAGGTGTGACGACCCTGAGCTGGCCGAGTTTGAGATGTTAGAATGTCAGGAGCTGGAGGCATACCTGGTGGAGGAGGAGGAGGAGGAAGAGGAGGTGGAGGAGGACGCATGTGAAGGAGTAGGACTAGGAGTAGGAGTGAAAGGAGGTGCACGGCAGATCCTCCTGGACCAGCCTGTCTCTATAGTGGATCTAGTCTCTGACAGTAGAGAGGGAGGAGGGAGGAGGACTATTCAACGGGGCTCCAGCGGGCAGGACGTCGCCACCATGGGCTCTGGAGGAACCAGAGGAACGGCGGAGTATGTGACGAGGACAGAGTTCAGCTCTGAGAACCATGTCTTGGTGTCCCGCCTGTCCGCTATGTTCAGTCCGGATGGGAGGCTGGTCAGTGCTCTGGACACCGCTGGACGGACACAGGCCACCACCACAGACTCCTGGCACGTCCCATCTGGACCCTCAGGACCAGACGGGACCATCTTAGAGGATCTCACCCTGGCCTCCCAGTCTTGTACCACCATCTCAGACCGGTCCAAGGCCTCTCAGCGATCCAAACAACCTCGGGCTCCATCTAAAAGCACAATACAACGAGCTGACCTCGATCTAAACCAGAACACAACTGTTAGGTCTGAGGAGGTTGTCGTTCCGGAAGCACAAGTCAGTAACACCGTCGTAGTGGGTCGTTGTAAATGTCAGCAGAACATGGAGGAAGATCAGGGCAATGAAAAGCACAACCAGAATCTGGAGCAGAGGTACCAGGATGATAGAGGCAGTGGGAGGAAGGCAGCTGATGACCAACAGGATGTTAGAGGTAGTGGGAGGAAGGCAGCTGAGGAACACCAGGATGCTAGAGGTAGTGGGGGGAAGGCAGCTGAGGACCACCAGGATGTTAGAGGTAGTGGGAGGAAGGCAGCTGAGGACCACCAGGATGTTAGAGGTAGTGGGGGGAAGGCAGCTGAGGACCACCAGGATGATAGAGGTAGTGGGGGGAAGGCAGCTGAGGACCACCAGGATGATAGAGGTAGTGGGAGGAAGGCAGCTGAGGACCACCAGGATGTTAGAGGTAGTGGGAGGAAGGCAGCTGAGGACCACCAGGATGTTAGAGGTAGTGAAGGGAAGGCAGCTGAGGACCACCAGGATCCTAGAGGTAGTGAGGGGAAGGCAGCTGAGGACCACCAGGATCCTAGAGGTAGTGAGGGGAAGGCAGCTGAGGACCACCAGGATCCTAGAGGTAGTGGGAGGAAGGCAGCTGAGGACCACCAGGATGCTAGAGGTAGTGAGGGGAAGGCAGCTGAGGACCACCAGGATGATAGAGGTAGTGGGAGGAAGGCAGCTGAGGACCACCAGGATGTTAGAGGTAGTGGGAGGAAGGCAGCTGAGGACCACCAGGATGCTAGAGGTAGTGGGAGGAAGGCAGCTGAGGACCACCAGGATGTTAGAGGTAGTGGGAGGAAGGCAGCTGAGGACCACCAGGATGCTAGAGGTAGTGAGGGGAAGGCAGCTGAGGACCACCAGGATGATAGAGGTAGTGGGAGGAAGGCAGCTGAGGACCACCAGGATGTTAGAGGTAGTGGGAGGAAGGCAGCTGAGGACCACCAGGATGCTAGAGGTAGTGGGAGGAAGGCAGCTGAGGACCACCAGGATGTTAGAGGTAGTGGGGGGAAGGCAGCTGAGGACCACCAGGATGTTAGAGGTAGTGGGGGGAAGGCAGCTGAGGACCACCAGGATGTTAGAGGTAGTGGGAGGAAGGCAGCTGAGGACCACCAGGATGCTAGAGGTAGTGGGAGGAAGGCAGCTGAGGACCACCAGGATGTTAGAGGTAGTGGGGGAAAGGCAGCTGAGGACCACCAGGATGTTAGAGGTAGTGGGAGGAAGGCAGCTGAGGACCACCAGGATGTTAGAGGTAGTGGGGGGAAGGCAGCTGAGGACCACCAGGATGTTAGAGGTAGTGGGGGAAAGGCAGCTGAGGACCACCAGGATGTTAGAGGTAGTGGGAGGAAGGCAGCTGAGAACCACCAGGATGTTAGAGGTAGTGAGGGGAAGGCAGCTGAGGAACACAAGGTTATTCCCCCTGATATGAACCACGGCTCTCCCACCAAGTTAGGCACAAATGGGATTCAATCTGTTGAAACCAGAAGCTTGAAGAAGCATGGCTCTTTTGATAAAACCTCAAAGGAACAAGGCTCCTTCGGACAAAGCATGAAGAAAACGACTTCGTTTGAACAAAGCATGAAGAAAACGACTTCGTTTGAACACACCACAAAGAAGTCGGCCTCATTTGATAGAAGCTTGAAGAAAGAACCTTTCTTAGATAGAACGTTGATGAAAGAGGCGTCCTTCGACAGAACGTTGAGGAAGCAGGGCTCGTTTGAACGCAGCTCCAGTCCTTCTAGCCTGGATGGGAGGAAGCCTTGGGGTAGCCCCAGCAGGAGCCCCAGCCGCCCCGCCACCCCTCCCTGGTCCCCCAGGAGACCAGCCCCCTGCTCCCCCGCCATGACCAGCTCCAGACCTCCCTCCTCCACATCTCCAGCCAAGGCCAGCAACCGAGCCTCCAGCCAGGACCGCAGCAACTCCCCACAGAGGGGTACCACCAGTGGCCTCAAAGCACCTAGTAAGGTATGTGTTATCAGCAGCATCCCCAAACCCATCTCCCCTCAGCCACCTGCGGACCCTAGGATGGACTCTCCTCACAAACCCAAACCCGCCCGTCTCAAGATCATCACGTACGTCCGTAAGACCCCTCAGGTGAAGTCCCAGGGGACAGAGGTTGACCCAAATGAAGCCTTGACACTCTCTCTCCGCCTGTCCTCTTCCCACCCCAGCCCTCCTACAGCCCACAGAAAGCCCCACAAGGCAGGGCCCCATTCTAAGGCCTCACAGGTGCTCTGCTCCTCTAATATACTCTTTGATAAGTACCGTCAGGAGATGCAGAAGGCAGGATACTTTCCCCCGGGTACCGGCATGACGTCGCTGGGCATCAAACCTCCCAGCCACCCTCCTCCTCACAACCTCTCTTTGAACTCTGAGAGCTTTCATGGGGAACTACCTGACAGATACATGCATGAGGTGAGAGGGTGTGGTATGGTCTTGTGTGTATTTGTAGAAGCCAAATGTTCGCATGCTTGAAAATCAAATCATTTTCTGCGTGCTGACTGATACAAAACTTTAATTAAATATATAATTGAATGAATTGGAACTAAACTGAAATGAAGCGAACTGATAATAACTGAAGTTGTTTGTCTCTGGTCTAGTTGGCTCCAGCACCTTCACAGCTGGCTCCCCAGGAGGGGACAGGCCTCTACCGTTCCCCCAGGCCCAGAGGGCCCCAGCTGGGATTAGGGGCCGTCACCCGGCAGCCTGCTGCAGCCAAGAACAGGACTATGTTCCAGAGCCAGACCGGTCAGAGGTCAGGGGTCGTGACCCTCAGCCATCCAGGACAGCAGCCGGCACCGCCAGGGAACAACCAGGGAAACCACGACTCCACGGGTGAGACAGAGACCAAGAGGCTGAGGGGAGGCTGGAGGGACAGAGGGAGGGCGAGGGAGAGCAGGAAAGGGGGAGAGGGGGAGAGGGGAGGGAGAGTCTTCTCTACAGCTGCTGTTTACCATTATAGAATTACAGTATGTTGCTGCTAGAATGTTACGCTATGTTCCAGCTGTGTGTTCTAGAATGATCATGTTGATATGTTCCTGCTGCGTGTTCTAGAATTATCATGTTGAAATGTTCCTGCTGCGTGTTCTAGAATGATCATGTTGATATGTTCCTGCTGCGTGGTCTAGAATTCTCATGTTGATATGTTCCTGCTGCGTGTTCTAGAATTCTCATGTTGATATGTTCCTGCTGCGTGTTCTAGAATGATCATGTTGATATGTTCCTGCTGCGTGTTCTAGAATTATCATGTTGATATGTTCCTGCTGCGTGTTCTAGAATTCTCATGTTGATATGTTCCTGCTGCGTGTTCTAGAATTATCATGTTGATATGTTCCTGCTGCGTGTTCTAGAATGATCATGTTGATATGTTCCTGCTGCGTGTTCTAGAATGATCATGTTGATATGTTCCTGCTACGTGTTCTAGAATTATCATGTTGAAATGTTCCTGCTGCGTGTTCTAGAATGATCATGTTGATATGTTCCTGCTACGTGTTCTAGAATGATCATGTTGATATGTTCCTGCTGCGTGTTCTAGAATTATCATGTTGATATGTTCCTGCTGCGTGGTCTAGAATTATCATGTTGATATGTTCCTGCTGCGTGTTCTAGAATGATCATGTTGATATGTTCCTGCTGCGTGTTCTAGAATGATCATGTTGATATGTTCCTGCTGCGTGTTCTAGAATGATCATGTTGATATGTTCCTGCTGCGTGTTCTAGAATGATCATGTTGATATGTTCCTGCTGCGTGTTCTAGAATGATCATGTTGATATGTTCCTGCTGCGTGTTCTAGAATGATCATGTTGATATGTTCCTGCTGCGTGTTCTAGAATGATCATGTTGATATGTTCCTGCTACGTGTTCTAGAATTATCATGTTGATATGTTCCTGCTGCGTGGTCTAGAATTATCATGTTGATATGTTCCTGCTGCGTGTTCTAGAATGATCATGTTGATATGTTCCTGCTGCGTGTTCTAGAATGATCATGTTGATATGTTCCTGCTGCATGTTCTAGAATGATCATGTTGAAATGCTCCTGCTGCGTGTTCTAGAATTATCATGTTGATATGTTCCTGCTGCGTGTTCTAGAATTCTCATGTTGATATGTTCCTGCTGCGTGTTCTAGAATTATCATGTTGATATGTTCCTGCTGCGTGTTCTAGAATGATCATGTTGATATGTTCCTGCTGCGTGTTCTAGAATGATCATGTTGATATGTTCCTGCTGCGTGTTCTAGAATGATCATGTTGAAATGTTCCTGCTGCGTGTTCTAGAATGATCATGTTGATATGTTCCTGCTGCGTGTTCTAGAATTCTCATGTTGATATGTTCCTGCTGCGTGTTCTAGAATGATCATGTTGATATGTTCCTGCTGCTTGTTCTAGAATTATCATGTTGATAAAAAAAATTGCTAGGACTGTGTGGGAGTGGTCTGAGAGGTCTGAGAGAGGGGCCTAATTGGAGGAGCCTAATGGGAGGGATGTGTAAACTGAAAACTAGCTGTTATTGACAGAGAGGGCAAACTTTCTTTACTGTTATTGGTTTATTAAAACCTGATGTCACCAGGTGGTCAAAAAAAAAAACACCCAGTCAAACAAGATGAAATTCACCGGGGGGCTTTTAAACAGCTCTTACACTAAAATGCATTCTCATAATATTCCATTTCTCAATATTATTCTAACCACATAGTGTGGAAATATATATAAAACATAAGAAATCCGTTTTTTGACTGCACTTCCCCTTTATTTGAGGTGGCAGGTAGCCTAGTGGTTAGAGGAGGCAGGTAGTCTAGTGGTTAGAGCGTTGGACTAGTAACCAGCAGGTAGCCTAGTGGTTAGAGCGTTGGACTAGTAACCAGCAGGTAGCCTAGTGGTTAGAGCGTTGGACTAGTAACCAGCAGGTAGCCTAGTGGTTAGAGTGTTGGACTAGTAACCAGCAGGTAGCCTAGTGGTTAGAGCGTTGGACTAGTAACCAGCAGGTAGCCTAGTGGTTAGAGTGTTGGACTAGTAACCAGCAGGTAGCCTAGTGGTTAGAGCGTTGGACTAGTAACCAGCAGGTAGCCTAGTGGTTAGAGTGTTGGACTAGTAACCAGCAGGTTGCAAGATTGAATCCCCGAGCTGACAAGGTACAAATCTGTTGTTCTGCCCCCTGAACAAGGCAGTTAACCCACCGTTCCTAGACCAGTTAACCCACTGTTCCTAGACCAGTTAACCCACTGTTCCTAGACCAGTTAACCCACCGTTCCTAGACCAGTTAACCCACTGTTCCTAGACCAGTTAACCCACTGTTCCTAGGCCAGTTAACCCACTGTTCCTAGACCAGTTAACCCACTGTTCCTAGACCAGTTAACCCACTGTTCCTAGACCAGTTAACCCACTGTTCCTAGACCAGTTAACCCACTGTTCCTAGACCAGTTAACCCACTGTTCCTAGACCAGTTAACCCACTGTTCCTAGACCAGTTAACCCACTGTTCCTAGACCAGTTAACCCACTGTTCCTAGACCAGTTAACCCACTGTTCCCCGGTAGGCCGTCATTGAAAATACGAATTTGTTCTTAACTGACTTGCCTAATTAAATAAAGGTTAAATAAAAATAATAATAATTTAAATGGAATAAATTAATAAAGACTTGCTAAAGTGCTAAAATTCAGCATTTTGGCTGTGCACCCTCTGTGAATTCTAGGAAGATTTTAACCCAGTTAACCCCAACATTTCTACAAGTTTCACCGTCATTGTAAAGCCCTAGTTATTTTGTTTCTTTGACAGTCATTATTTATTTCATGTTATTAGAGATTCATTTTAAGAAAGACAAAATAAATCTTTCCCTCATTTTAAGGTCAACCCTGTTACATGAACTGGGTTAACTCTCGTTTTAATATGGTGAAACTTATTATTATATTATTTCTCTAAAGAGACATTGAACATCTAATAGTCAAATCATAGTGTAAAAGCAGGTGAGCTGGTTACACAGTTTTGGGCCATTTTGTGGTGTGAAATTGAACAGGTCGAGCATAACACGTCAACCCTGGCTAGAAATGTTTTAACAATTTCAATGTTTTTTGTGAAGCTTTCATTCAATTTCCTTCCCTGTTGCTCTCAACAAGCTTCCCTCTATCACAAGGGGATTGATGGATGATTTAAATATGATGTTGTGAACTCTTTTACTTTATTTGGTATTTAATATGAATTTACTATAGTCTTTTTATTTGATTTAAAGGGGAAGTCAAACTAGATTTTCAATTTTTTGGCCCGCGGGGTAATTATATTTGGCCCGCGAGACAATACCAAATTACTACTAGAGCTGGCCCGCCGGTATTATACAGCGCATTCACCGCTAATACTACGAATCCCATAATGCCATTTATTTTATTTATTTAATAAATGAATGCCATTGATGTGTTTTTTCATTTGAAATTCGATTTTGCATGTCTCCACTATTAAATTATATATTGTATGGTAATAAGCGATGCTTGTTCCATATTCAATGTTAAAGCAAAACTTGTTTGGGTCCATATTAAAAGGTTCATTTGTTCAATGTTGGCCCGCGACTTTGTTCAGGTTTTACATTTTGGCCCACTGGGTATTTGAGTTTGACACCCCTGGCGTAGACCTTAAAGAAAGAAGGAAAAAAATGTCACACAGCATGACATCACAATCTGATCGGATTATTCTGACCAATGACCAGTCGATTTTTATTTGCATATGTATCCTCCTACATGAAGGGGTAAGAGGGGTAGGCTCTAGAGTCTAGATGATCCTATCCGCCAATCAGGGCTGTGTATGTAAATATATACTTTTTTTTGTATTAACACTCCCACACAGTCAGACTGAGCATTTCAATGGCAAAAGGAAGCTTAGGGAAATAAATTACAAAAAAATATATTTTCATGAAATTAACACACTATGATTTATTAGACAAACAGCGATGATAAAAAAAAAATGTAATTAACCTCTTGAGATGGGGAAAATGTGTTTTTTAAATTAAGTTAAACGTGCTCTTTATGACAGAATGTTAAAAATTAGGTGAAATAAAACATCCCCCCCCCCCCCCCCACCAACTTACACTACTCAAAAGGCACCTTATTGGTTGAGCGGTTCATTGACTTTGCCTGGTTGTGTTAATTTAATTTAGTCAGCAATACTTTGATGTTGAAGGATTTTTCTTCCTCTCTGCTACCTTTGCCAGCATCGTCCTAGTTACCAAGCCCTGGGGCAGATGGACATATCTATTTTCTAGAAGTTATTGTGAGGAAATACCGTAGTCATTTCAGTTAATAAATATTAATGAGGCTTGACTGCAGACACCTACAGCCTTTGAAGTACAACTAACTGACAGCAGTGGAACTGGTACATCGCTTGACAGAAGTACCAACTAAAACATCATATTTCTCACTTGTGGCAGAACTGACTGGCTCATCTATTCAGCTTACAAACACATGATTGCGTTATGAATGTATATGTAGCGCTATGTAGCATTATGTACCATTATAGTGTGTCATGTAGCGTTATAGTGTGTTATGTAGCATTATGTACCATTATAGTGTGTCATGTAGCGTTATAGTGTGTTATGGAGCATTATAGAGCGTTATGTAGCATTATAGAGCATTATGTAGCATTATAGAGCATTATGTAGCACTGTAGAGTGTTATGTATCACTATATAGCATTATAGAGCATTATATAGGCATTATAGAGTCATGTAGCATTATATAACATTATTGGGCGTTATATAGCATTATAGAGTGTTATGTAGCGTTATGTAATTAGGAGATATCTAAAGTGTTTCAAAACTATGAATAATCATTCATGTGGCTCTCTCCATCACGGTCTCATCCTCCCTCCATCCCTCCATTCTATCAGACAGAGAGAGAAATGACTCTTGACATATTAACAGGCTGTCATCACAGGGACCAGGCGGTAGGCACATGATCTGAGATTGAGCGGCTGTATGGCCAGCCTGCGGCCATAAGGGAGAACAGAGTAACAGAGTAAGGATGTGCGTCTTTCCCTGTCAAGATGATTCAGTACATATCTATACTGAACAAATATATTAACGCAACATGCAACAATTTCAAGGATTTTACTGAGTTACAGTTCATGTAAGGAAATCAGTCGATTGAAATGAATTAATTAGGCCCTGATAGATGGATTTCACATGACTGGGCAGTGGCGCAGCCATGGATGGGCCTGGGAGGGCATAGGCCCACCCACTTGGGAGCCAAGCCCACCCACTGGGGAGTCAGGCCCAGCCAATCACAATTAGTTTTTTCTGCACAAATGGGCTTTATTACAGACATAAATACTCCTCAGTTTCTCAGCTGTCCGGGTGGCTGGTCTCAGGCGATCCTGCAGGTAAAGAAGCCCGGATGTTGAGGTCCTGGGCTGCTGTGGTTACGCATGGTCTGCGGTTGTAAGGCCGGTTGGACGTACTGTCAAATTCTCTAAAATGACATTGGAGGCGGCTTATGGTAGAGAAATTACCGTTCAAATCTCTGGCAACAGTTCTGGTGGACATTCCTGCAGTCAGCAGGCCAATTGGACACTCCCTCAAAACTTGAGACATCTGTGGCATTGTGTTGTGTGACAAAACTGCACATTTTAGTGACCTTTTATTTTCCCCAGCACAAGGTACACCTGTGTAATGATAATGGCGCCGGAGAGGATGGCTGCCATTTTATGGGCTCCTAACCAACTGTGCTATTTTGTGTGTTTTTTTGTGTGTTTTTAAACTTATTTTGTACATAATGTTGCTGCTACTGTCTCTCATGACCGAAAAGAGCTTCTGGATATCAGAATCACGATTACTCACCTCGAAATGGACAAAGATTTTTTCTTTAATCCCCGTCATTCACGTGAAGAAAATACTGAAATACAGGGGGTGGAGATCGGGGTGCCTTGTGAGAATTCAACGGCAAGTGGGTAGCCCGCCTCTACCATCCGTTCTATTGGCCAACGTGCAATCACTGGAAAATAAACTGGATGATCTCTGTTCGAAACTATCCTACCAACGGGACATTAAAAACTATAATATCTTATGTGTCACTGAGTTGTGGCTTAACGGCGACATGGATAATAGACAGTTGGCTGGGTTTTCCGTGCATCGGCAGGACAGAGCAGCTACGTCTGGTAAGATGAGGGGTGGGTGGGTGTGTCTATTTGTCAAAAACAGCTGGTGCGCGATGTCTAATATTAAGGAAGTCTCACGGTATTGCTCGCCTGAGGTAGAGTACCTCATGATAAGCTGTAGACTACACTATCTACCAAGAGAGTTTTCGTCTATATTTTTTGTAGCCGTTTATTTACCACCACAAACCGATGCTGGCTTTAAGACCGCACTCAACGAGCTGTATAAAGGCCATAAGCAAAGAAGAAAATGCTCATCCAGAAGCAGCACTCCTAGTGGCCGGGGACTTTAATGCAGGAAAATTTAAATCTGTTTTACCTCATTTCTACCAGCATGTCACATGTGCAACCAGAGGGGAAAAAACTCTAGACCACCTTTACTCTACACACAGAGATGCGTACAAAGCTCTCCCTCGTCCTCCATTTGGCAAATCTGACCATAATTCTATCCTCCTGATTCCTGTTTACAAGCAAAAACTAAAGCAGGAAGCACCAGTGACTCGCTCAACTCGGAAGTGGTCAGATGACGCGGATGCTACGCTACAGGACTGTTTTGCTAGCACAGACTGGAATATGTTCCGAGATTCATCCAATGGCATTGAGGAGTACACCACCTCAGTCACTTGCTTCATCAATAAGTGCATCGATAACATCATCCCCACAGTGACCGTACGTATATATCCCAACCAGAAGCCATGGAATACAAGGCAACATCTGCACCGAGCTAAAGGCTAGAGCTGCCGGTTTCAAGGAACGGGACACTGATCCGGATGCGTATAAGAAATCCTGCTATGCCCTCAGACGAACCGTCAAACAGGCAAAGCATCAATACAGGACTAAGATTGAGTCCTACTACCCTGGCTCTGACGCTTGTCGAATGTGGCAAGGCTTGCAAACTATTACGGACTACAAAGGTAAACCCAGCCGCACACTGCCCAGTGACGCGATCCTACAAGACAAGCAAAATGCCTTTTATGCTCGCTTCGAGGCAAGCAACACTGAAGCATGCAGGAGAGCACCAGCTGTCCCGGACAACTGTGTGAACACGCTCTTCGTAGCCGATGTGAGCAAGACCTTTAAACAGGTCAACATTCACAAAGCCGCTGGGCCAGACGGTTTACCAGGACGTGTACTCAGAGCATGCGCTGACCAACTGGCAAGTGTCTTCACTGACATTTTCAACCTCTCCCTGACCAAGTCTGTAATACCTACATGTTTCAAGCAGACCACCATAGTCCCTGTGCCCAAGAAAGCGAAGGTTGCCTGCCTAAATGACTAGCGCCCCGTAGCACTCACGTCGGTAGCCATGAAATGCTTTGAAAGGCTGGTCACCGTCCAAACAGATCCACAGATGGCGCAATCTCAATCGCACTCCACACTGCCCTTTCCCACCTGGACAAAAGGAACACCTATGTGAGAATGCTGTTCATTGACTACAGCTCAGCGTTCAACACCATAGTGCCCACAAAGCTCATCACTAAGCTACTTCCTGGTTTGGGGGCTTATCTAAACTTATGAAGGGAAAGCTCCAGATAGCCCAGAATAAGCTGATCAGGGTAGTTTTGAAGGTGAGTCCACATAGGCAGGAGCTGCTTTCAGGAACTAAACTGGCTGCCTGTTGAGGCTAGGGTGTCCCAGATTAGACTAGGTTTGGTTTACAGGAGTATTTATGCTCCTGCGCCCAGATATCAAAGTGATTACTGTCCTCGTGTTAGGGATGCACACAATCACAGCACCAGATCAGGTGTTGCTGATGTGTGCTTATACAGGTTCAGGAGTAATGCTGGGAAAGGTACTTTCTTGTATACTGGAGCCTCAGAATGGAATGAGTTGCCTCTGCCTATAAAAACAACGTCCTCTCTGGACAGCTTTACAAATAAAGTAGAAATATGTTTGATGTCTTCTGTGCCCATATGAATAACCCCTATGATGTAACTGGAATGATGAGATAGATGTTCTTCTTCTCTGTTTTTGTTTTATTACAGTGGTCCGCTTGAAACTCTGTTTTTGTTTTATCACAGGAGGAGGCAGGTAGCTGGGTCCAGGGGCAGGTAGAATGTCATACACAGGAGGAGGCAGGTAGCTGGGTCCAGGGGCAGACAGAAGGTCATACACAGAAAAGGCAACAGTACAGGCAGGGAAAAGGCTAGTTCTATCGTCCGGGAGATCAGGCAATCGGTTGATAACAGGAAATCCGATAGGCTAAAGTACAGGAAGGGAAAAGGCAAAATGCGTCGTTAGTGAGGCAGTCAAAAACTATCAGACACGGGAGGAGTCAATCACGGGAAAACCAGAGCTCTGAATAGAAGTGTGTCACAAAACAAAGAGTACCTCACAATGATGGGGTGCAAAGAACTGAACTAAATAGTGTGTGATAATGACATACAGGTGTGTGAACAGGTGATGAGAATTCAGGTGATTGGGATCTAGAGAGTGAGCTGCGTTCAGGGGATCTATGTGTTTGAGAGTGTGAGTTGGAAGCAGACGTTACAGAGGTGAGATGTTTGCCAGGCACGCAGAGATGCGTGTTGTCACCTGGGTGTCAGAAGGGGGGGGAGAAGTGTACTTGAGTGTCATCTGCATAGCAATGATAGGAGAGACCATGTGGGGTTATGACAGAGCTCAGTGACTTGGTGTATAGAGAGAAGAGGAGAGGGCCTAGAACCGAGCCCTGGGGGACACCAGTAGTGAGAGTAGTTGGTGCAAACACAGATCCTCTCCACGTCACCTGGTAATAGTGACCTACCAGGTAGGATGCAATCCAGGAGTGTGCAGAGCCTGAGACGCCCAGCCCTGGGAGGGTGGAGAGGAGGATCTGATGGTTCACGGTGTCGAAGGTAGCGGATAGATCTAGGAGGATGAGAACAGAGAGAGAGAGAGAGTCAGTTTAAAAAGAGCGGAGAGCCTCTGTTGAATATTCCGTCCTGAAGCCTGACTGGTTAGGGTCAAGAAGATCATTCTGAGAGAGATAACTAGAGAGTTGGTCAGAGACAGCACACTCAAGGGTGTTGGAAAGAAAAGAAAGAAGGGATACCAGTCTGTAGTTTTTAACGTCAGAGGGGTCGAGTGTTCGTTTCTCGAGGAGCGACTCTGGCCATTTTGAATGCAGAATGCAGGATGCAGGATGCAGGATGCAGGATGTAGGATGCAGGATGCAGGATGCAGGATGTAGGATGCAGGATGCAGGATGCAGCCAGTGGTCAGAGATGAGTTGATGAGGGAAGATGCGCACAGCGCGATACTGAAATTGCCTGGGGATTGTTCGGCGTGCAAAATGACTTGTCGATCAATGACTGGCGACATGCTTCGTTAGACACTGAAGGAGAGAACACATCAGTTGTCACAAAGGATGAGAGGTATTTTCGAGAGCTAGAAAGAAAATTATTTGAGCAGGAGATGTTAGTGAACCAACTTCGTTTGGATCGGGTTTTTCTGACCGATGCGTGCTACATTTGGATCGGTTTGGAGTCCCTTATATTTGAAACAAACGATCCAGGGATCGATGTGTATCGGTGAATCCTTCCATCCTATAACAGAATAATCGGTGATGATGATCATGATCTCATGACAGCAGAGTAGAAGCTACGAATCTCATCACAGGTCCCTAGTGGGGGTCACAGAGGCTATGTCCAAAATGGAGCCCTATTCCAGATTTGGGGCGCAGTGAAGAGAGGGGTGAAGGGCCTGAGGGGGCCAGTCGATTGGATGAATGAATGGATAGGGACGATGGCTGGAATGTGTAGTATTGGAGTGATGTGTTATCACTCGTGGGACCAATCACAAATAGCCCTCCACCTTGCCTTCTGTAATCCCTTTGCCTCCATATCCCTATTCAACCCTTTCAGATTTGCACATGATCATTTATACGGTATATGACTTTGCCCACACTAAACCCCCTTCCCCCTCCAGCAGACCAGAGGACGCCAGGTCCAGAGACCTCCGTGGCCAGGACCCTGCTGCCTAAACCGGGTCAGTCTCGTCTGCGACCCCCAGGCTTCTCGGCCTTGCCACCTGCCCGCCTGGCCGCCTTCGGCTTTGTACGCAGCTCCAGTGTCTCCTCGGTTTCCAGCAACCAAACGACAGTGAGCAACCACAGCGAACCCTGCCGACCCTCCCAACGTGAGTCACACACATGCACAGGAATGGATACACCGGCAGGAACACACACACACACACACACACACACACAAACCACATACATACACACACACACACATATACAGGCACATTGTAACGGTGTGCGCTGAGAGTCGGGAAGCAAGTTCAGGGAGTGAGTGTTTTAATACATAAACACAACATAATACAAAACAAGAAACAGGAACAACGCACAGACAAGACACTGAAACAGAAACAATAACGCCTGGGGAAGGAACCAAAGGGTAGTGACATGTATAGGACAGGTAATCAAGGAGGTGATGGAGTCCAGGTGAGTGTCATAATGAGAGTAATGATGGTGACAGGTGACAGGTAATGATGGTGACAGGTGACAGGTAATGATGGTGACAGGTGACAGGTAATGATGGTGACAGGTGACAGGTAATGATGGTGACAGGTGACAGGTAATGATGGTGACAGGTGACAGGTAATGATGGTGACAGGTGACAGGTAATGATGGTGACAGGTGTCAGGTAATGATGGTGACAGGTAATGATGGTGACAGGTGACAGGTAATGATGGTGACAGGTGACAGGTAATGATGGTGACAGGTGACAGGTAATGATGGTGACAGGTAATGATGGTGACAGGTGACAGGTAATGATGGTGACAGGTAATGATGGTGACAGGTGACAGGTAATGATGGTGACAGGTGACAGGTAATGATGGTGACAGGTGACAGGTAATGATGGTGACAGGTGACAGGTAATGATGGTGACAGGTGACAGGTAATGATGGTGACAGGTGACAGGTAATGATGGTGACAGGTGACAGGTAATGATGGTGACAGGTGACAGGTAATGATGGTGACAGGTGACAGGTAATGATGGTGACAGGTGTGACCTAGAGGTCAGAGAGGGAGCACATGTGACACACACACACACACACACACACACACACACACACACACACACACACACACACACACACACACACACACACACACACACACACAAATCCAAACGTACAGTACGTAGGCATGCAGGTACACACATAGACACACAACACGCACACACACACCACTCACAAGCACTAACACCATACTTACAGGACATTCAGAAAGTATTCAGACCCCTTGACTTTTTCCCCATTTTGTTACATTACAGCCTTATTCTAAAATGGATTACAAAGTTTTTTTCTCTCTTCCATCTACACACTATACCCATAGTAACAAAGACAAAACAGGTTTTTAGAAATATTGGCAAGTGTATCACAAATAAAAAAACTGAAATATCACATTTACATAAGTATTCAGACCTTTTACTCAGTACTTTGTTGAAGCACCTTTGGCAGCGATTACAGCCTCGAGTCTTCTTGGGTATGACACTACAAGCTTGGCACACCTGTATTTGGGGAGTTTCTCCCATTCTTCTCTGTAGATCCTCTCAAGCTTTGTCAGGTTGGATGGGGAGCATTGCTGCACAGCTAATTTCAGGTCTCTCCAGAGATGTTTGATCGGGTTCAAGTCCGAGCCCTGGCTGGGCCACTCAAGGACATTCAGAGATTTGTCCCGAAGCCACTCCTGCATTGTCTTGGCTGTGTGCTTAGGGTCGTTGTCCTGTTAGAAGGTGAACCTTCGCCCCAGTCTGAGGTCCTGAGCGCTCTGGAGTAGGTTTTCATCAAGGATCTGTCTGTACTTTGCTCCATTCATCTTTCCCTCGATCCTGACTAGTCTCCCTGCAGCTGAAAAACATCCCCACAGCATGATGCTGCCACCACCATGATTCACCGTAGGGATGGTGCGAGGTTTCCTCCAGAAGTGACGCTTGGCATTCAGGCCAAAGAGTTCAATCTTGGTTTCATCAGACCAGAGAATCTTGTTTCTCGTGGTCTAAGAGTCCTTTGGGTGCCTTTTGGCAAACTCCAAGCGGCTGTCATGTGCCTTTTACTGGGCAGTGGCTTCCGTCTACTATAAAGGACTGATTGGTGGAGTGCTGCAGAGATGGTTGTCCTTCTGGAAGGTTCTCCCATCTCCACAGAGGAGCTCTGGAGCTCTGTCAGAGTGACCATCAGGCTCTTGGTCACCTCCCTGACCAAAGCCCTTCTCCCTCGATTGCTCAGTTTGGCCGGACGGCCAGCTCTAAGAAGTCTTGGTGGTTCTAAACTTCTTCCATTTAAGAATGATGGAGGCCACTGTGTTCTTGGGGACCTTCAATGCTGTTGACATTTTTTGGTACCCTTCCCCTGATCTGTGCCTCGACACAATCCTGTCAAGGAGCTCTACGGACAATTTGAGTCTCATAGCAAAGGCTCTGAATACTTATGTAATTTTTTAAAATAAATGTTTGAAAAAATTCTAAAAACCTGTTTGCGCTTTGTCATTATGGGGTATTGTGTGTAGATTGATGAGGGAAACATATAACTTAATCAATTTTAGAATAAGGCTGTAACGTAACAAAATGTGGAAAAAGGGGTGGAGGTCTGAATTCTTTCCAAATGCACTGTAATATTGTTGTTAACTTTAATTGGAATGGTTTATAGTCATAAACCAAGGTCATAAAATGTAACAATGTAACAAACGCTAGAAATCACTAACGTCATGTCCTGTGCTAATTTTTACGCGCAGAAATCAGAAATTATTTCCTCCCTCTGCTCGTATGTCTGTCCCTCGCTCTGCGTGCAGAATATCATCACTGGAAATTAGTTGTAGCTAAATACGTTCAGGGACAATTTTAGCTAACCTGCTACAAAAAAGTCATTTTTTACTAGTCCAACACCGTCAGACCTGCGCTGAGAGCAGTGCGAGTGTCCACCAACGCGATAGTACGATCTGCGTGTGAGTAGCCATAGCAACTGCTCCGCCTGGCTGCTTCTCCATAGCAACTGTTCCGCTTGGCTGCTTCTCGGCGCACAACAGACAGTTGCCTGTACACACAGCTGAAGACTTTGGCAATAAAGGCAGCCCTTCTACTTACCCAATTACGGATGAACTCATGGTATGGACATGTGCTATTGTCTCCGTGTAAAGTAGTGACTAGCTACAGTGAGCCAACGGAAGGGGGAGATTTTTTATCCATTTTTATTATGTAAACTCTATTAGACCTACAGATAGTTGTAGTTTTTATGAAATGCTCCACACTACATATATATATATATTTTAAAAAATCGCAGGTTATAACTATTCCTGTACTGCTCATTCCTGTGGACTGTCGATCCTGTCCAGAACTTAACTCTACAACTAAACTCCCATTCCTGCAGGAATCCCGTGGGACTGCACACAAGACCAGCTGGATTCTTGTTCCTGTCCTGTGTCGATCGCTACCACCCACTGTAGCTCTATAACATTATGTTAGGGTAGGATTAAAACCCTGTGACTGAGCGCACGCACGCACGCACGCACGCACGCACGCACGCACGCACGCACGCACGCACGCACGCACGCACGCACGCACGCACGCACGCACGCACGCACGCACGCACGCACGCACGCACACACACACACACACACACACACACACACACACACACACACACACACACACACACACACACACACACACACACACACACACACACACACACACACACACACACACACTGTTAAGCCCTGTTGGTGCAGAGTCTGTCTTTCCTCTCCTACGTAGCCATTCTACAGGGTAATCAATATCTGTAAGAGCCTGTTGACAAGCCTGGATCTGTGACAACGTGAAGAGGGACTGTATGAGCCTGTTGATAAGCCTGGATCTGTGACAACGTGAAGAGGGACTGTAGGAGCAACGTGAAGAGTAGGAGCAACGTGAAGGAGCAACGTGAAGAGGGACTGTATGAGCCTGTTGATAAGCCTGGATCTGTGACAACGTGAAGAGGGACTGTAGGAGCCTGTTGATAAGCCTGGATCTGTGACAACGTGAAGAGGGACTGTATGAGCCTGTTGATAAGCCTGTATCTATGACAACGTGAAGAGGGATTGTATGAGCCTGTTGACAAGCCTGTATCTATGACAACGTGAAGAGGGACTGTAGGAGCCTGTTGATAAGCCTGTATCTATGACAACGTGAAGAAGGATAGAGACATGAAGGGATGTTTTACAAGCGCCAGTCGTTAGAGGCCTCTTTAACCAAGACGCACACTAATTACTCAAACTAACACCTCTCTGTTATTAAGTGTCAGGATGTAGTACTCTTCTCTACAACTGTTGCTTAGCAACGCTTTTATTTATTGTTTATTAAATTTTTTATTTCACCTTTATTTAACCAGGTGGGCTAGTTGAGAACAAGTTCTCATTTACAACTGCGACCTGGCCAAGATAAAGCAAAGCAGTGCGACACAAACAACAACACAGAGTTACATATGGATTAAACAAGTGTACAGTCAATAACACTATAGAAAAGTCAATATACAGTGTGTGCAAATGAGGTAAGATTAGGGAGGTAAGGTACATGTTGTGTCATGTTGTGGAAGATGAACGAAACTCTTTCCTTATCGTAACTCTACGGTAAGTATTAGCAGGCAGGGTGGACATTGGACATGATATGTGTTTTACAGTTTTCGTCTGAACTCATCTTTAAGCTGTTTTTGACAGTAACTATGTTAGTGTAGTTAAGTTGTACATACCATGTATCAGGTTTAACACCACATACCATCAGTGTTAGATCATCAGCTGTCAGAGCAGCTACAGATCATTGCACCTGTACACAGTCCATCTGTATATAGCCCACCCAACTACCTCATCCCCATATTGTTATTTTTTTGTTGTTGCTCCTTTGCACCCCAGTATCTCTACTTGCACATTCATCGTCTGCACATCTATCACGCCAGTGTTTAATTACTAAATTGTAATTATTTAGCCACTACGGCCTAATTATTGCCTTACCTCCCTAATCTTACCTCATTTGCACACACTGTATATAGACTTTTCTATTGTGTTATTGACTGTACACTTGTTTAATCCATATGTAACTCTGTGTTGTTGTTTGTGTCGCACTGCTTTGCTTTATCTTGGCCAGGTCGCAGTTGTAAATGAGAACTTGTTCTCAACCTGGTTAAATAAAGGTGAAATAAAAATATTAAAAAATAAATAAAGACAGACTAGACCAGGCCTGAGCAATTATTTTCCATGAAGGGCCACATTAGAATATATTTTTACCATCGCGGGCCAGAATCATATTACAGGATTATACATCATGTGTATGACTGTGTTGATAGATATATCTACTGTAAATCACGTCCAGATATGCTACTTATTTTACTTTTTTAACACGCACAGAAATAAACCACATCCATGGTCTCCTTTTGGTAGGTATTTTCATTATTAGAACATGCAATGAACGACACGGAGGGAAAAGGTACACTGTGCATTCAGCACCACGGACAGCACTCTTGTTAACGGGCACAAAAAAACAAGAAAGAGAGAGAGCTCAACATTACAGTCATGGCCAAACGTTTTGAGAATGACACACATATTAATTTCCACAAAGTTAGCTGCTTCAGTGTCTTTAGATATTTTTGTCAGATGTTACTATGGAATACTGAAGTATAATTAAATGAACATTTCATAAGTATCAAAGGCTTTTAGTGACAATTACATGAAGTTGATGCAAAGAGTCAATATTTGCAGTGTTGACCCTTCTTTTTCAAGACCTCTGCAATCTGCCCTGGCATGCTGTCAATTAACTTCTGGGCCACATCCTGACTGATGGCAGCCCATTCTTGCATAATCAATGCTTGGAGTTTGTCAGAATTTGTGGGGTTTTGTTTTCCCACCTGCCTCTTGAGGATTGACCACAAGTTCTAAATGGGATTAAGGTCTGGGGAGTTTCCTGGCCATGGACCCAAAATATCGATGTTTTGTTCCCCGAGCCACTTAGTTATCACTTTTGCCTTATGGCAAGGTGCTCCATCATGCTGGAAAAGGCATTGTTTGTTACCAAACTGTTCCTGGATGGTTGGGAGAAGTTGCTCTCGGAGGATGTGTTGGTACCATTTCTTTATTCATGGCTGTGTTCTTAGGCAAAATTGTGAGAGAGCCCACTCCCTTGGCTGAGAAGCAACCCCACACATGAATGGTGTCAGTTTGTTTTACTGTTGGTATGACACAGGACTGATGGTAGCGCTCACCTTGTCTTCTCCGGACAAGCTTTTCTTCCGGATGCCCCAAACAATCAGAAAGGGGATTCATTAGAGAAAATTACTTTACCCCAGTCCTCAGCAGTCCAATCCCTGTATCTTTTGCAGAATATCAGTCTGTCCTTGATGTTTTTCCTGGAGACAAGTGGCTTTTTTGCTTCCCTTCTTGACACCAGGCCATCCTCCAAAAGTCTTCGCCTCACTGTGCATGCAGATGCACTCTCACCTTCCTGCTGCCATTCCTGAGCAAGCTCTGTACTGGTGGTGCCCCGATCCCGCAGCTGAATCAACTTTAGGAGATGGTCCTGGCGCTTGCTGGACTTTCTTGGGTGCCCTGAAGCCTTCTTCACAACAATTGAACCGCTCTCCTTGAAGTTCTTGATGTACCGATAAATGGTTTGGAAAGTTTTTTTGTTCATCGAGAGATGCATAGAACCTCGTCAGTGGCATTGTTCTGAATAGTTCTCCAATCACTGCATCAGACTGAAGATCAATAATCTACAGTTGCAGGTCAGTGGGAACGTTATCCACATTGAAGGTAAAAGGAGAGGAAACCAACAGCATGTTATTTCCCAACACTTTGAAATCCTCAAACGACGAGAACTCACTGTTCAAAGCACACAGCAGCGATGTATTCTTCTCCCGCTGGTCATCTGATAGGGAACAGACTAGTAGTGTTGGAAGGTGGGTGAGATTGTTGGTTTCTACTTGGTGGGTCAGGAGGAGTCATTTTCCCTTGAAGGCTTTGACAAGGCTGTACATCTGATGTGCAAAAAGGCCCTTCCCTTGTAGTTTGGAATTCAGTTCCTTCATGAGGGCCGTGATGTCCACGTTGAAGGCAAAATCAACCATTCTTTATCTTGCAGTTGAGGGAAATCCACATATTTTCCTTTCATTTGCAAAAACTCAGCAATCTCTGACTTCAGGCCCCACACCCTTTTAAGCCCCTTCCCCAAACTCAGCCATCTCACATTTGTGTGGTAGGGGAGATCTGCATGACCCGACTCGGTCTCTTCCAGCAGTGAGACAAAATGCCTGTAGTTTAAAGATTTTCCTCTTATGAAGTTTACCACTTTAGTGACTGTATCCACAACATGGCTCATTTTCAGAACACATTTACAGAGCACCTCCTGATCAATAATGAAATGCAGGAAAATCATTTTCTGATCTGGGTTCAGCACAGCTACTTGATCTTGTATCCTTTTCAAGAGGCCAACGTTTTTTTCCTGTCAAGTTTGGGCCACCCGTCAGTGGTCACACTGGATAACTTTTCAAAACTCAGTCCCAGCTTTGCCACACACTTATTAACCTTCTCCAATAAATATTTCCCTGTGGTTGTGCTCTTTATTGACTGCACTGAAGCCAGCTCCTCTGTAATTTCAAAGTCTGGGGTTATGCCTCGTAAAGAATATCAACAACTGCACGGTGTCATCGTGCATCACTGCGCTCATCCAGGGCCAAGGAGAAATAGGTGAAATCCTTTACCTTGTCTTTATACTGTTGTTCCATATTCTCTACGATGTCCTCCGCACGCCATGTCACTGTTCGTCTTGACAGGGAAACATTTTCAAACAGCTCTTTATTGTCGGGGTAAAGTATTGCTGCAGAGTCAATTAAACATTCTTTAATGAATTCACCCTCAGCGAATGGCTTGCTATGTTTAGCGATTTTGTGGGACTGTACATAGCTAGCTCTCGTAATTCCATCGTTTACTGAATGCAGTTTTGTGAAAAGTCCTTGCTGCTTTTGCAACTGAGAAAGCAACTCTTTCGATGCACCTGCCCTCTGCTCAGAAGACATATTCCTATATGTCTCTGCATGCTTCGTCTGGAAGTGTCAGTACACGTTGTAGTCTTTCAAGACAGCGCACACTAAGCACACAGCTTTCCCTGATACCTCAATAAAGACATATTTCAATGTCCACTCTTGCTGGAACACCCTACATTCATTGTCTACTTTCCTTTTCTTTGAAATCTTTGAAAAACTCATTTCTTTGTGCAATTTCTAGCTAGCTACTATTTGTAACTGTGACGTGTGTGTCAGCCTGTCAGTCACCGTCTGTCCTCGTGCATGTTGTGATTTATACGTGCCTTCAAAATAAATGTCCCACAAGCAGTGGGAGTTAAATCATTACACACAGGCGAGTATTCACTGGGCTTTTAATTTGAATAACAAATACGTATTTCAAAACTTTACTATCGCAAATTCTTTATGGGATCTGAGCATGATTCTGCGGGCCGTATTGAATCAGGTCGCGGGGCCGCGTACGGCGCCCTGGGCCGGCCTTCGCCCAGGTCTGGACTAGACACTATGTCCTTTGATTCGGGCTGACTGGCTGCGTTTTGGCTGCTGTTGCACCACTACTAGTCTTTGTTGTTGAACTAGTCTTTGTTGTTGAACTAGTCTTTGTTGTTGAACTAGTCTTTGTTGTTGAACTAGTCTTTGTTGTTGAACTAGTCTTTGTTGTTGAACTAGTCTTTGTTGATGAACTAGTCTTTGTTGTTGAACTAGTCTTTGTTGTTGAACTAGTCTTTGTTGTTGAACTAGTCTTTGTTGTTGAACTAGTCTTTGTTGTTGAACTAGTCTTTGTTGTTGAACTAGTCTTTGTTGATGAACTAGTCTTTGTTGTTGAACTAGTCTTTGTTGTTGAACTAGTCTTTGTTGTTGAACTAGTCTTTGTTGTTGAACTAGTCTTTGTTGTTGAACTAGTCTTTGTTGTTGAACTAGTCTTTGTTGTTGAACTAGTCTTTGTTGATGAACTAGTCTTTGTTGTTGAACTAGTCTTTGTTGTTGAACTAGTCTTTGTTGTTGAACTAGTCTTTGTTGTTGAACTAGTCTTTGTTGTTGAACTAGTCTTTGTTGATGAACTAGTCTTTGTTGTTGAACTAGTCTTTGTTGTTGAACTAGTCTTTGTTGTTGAACTAGTCTTTGAACTAGTCTTTGTTGTTGAACTAGTCTTTGTTGATGAACTAGTCTTTGTTGTTGAACTAGTCTTTGTTGTTGAACTAGTCTTTGTTGTTGAACTAGTCTTTGTTGTTGAACTAGTCTGTGTTGTTGAACTAGTCTTTGTTGTTGAACTAGTCTTTGTTGTTGAACTAGTCTTTGTTGTTGAACTAGTCTTTGTTGTTGATGGTGTTGGTCAACTGTGGTTGTGGCATGTTTAGGGCCCAGAGTTTTTCTCATTGTCAGGACTCCTGACCCTAGGCATGCTCTGATAGGCAGATATAGTAAGGGGTGTGTCCCAGCATTTGTTCCCTGACGGAGAGAGACAGACAGCTGGGAGGTCCGAAGAGCTAGGCCCCTGATCCTTTCACTCGTGCTGGACACCTGTCTCTCTGTGTTGTCTGGAGTCGGCGGGTACTACTGCTACCACAAGGCCAGACGGTGGCACCTGTCTCTCTGTGTTGTCTGGAGTCGGCGGGTACTACTGCTACCACAAGGCCAGACGGTGGCACCTGTCTCTCTGTGTTGTCTGGAGTCGGCGGGTACTACTGCTACCACAAGGCCAGACGGTGGCACCTGTCTCTCTGTGTTGTCTGGAGTCGGCGGGTACTACTGCTACCACAAGGCCAGACGGTGGCACCTGTCTCTCTGTGTTGTCTGGAGTCGGCGGGTACTACTGCTACCACAAGGCCAGACGGTGGCACCTGTCTCTCTGTGTTGTCTGGAGTCGGCGGGTACTACTGCTACCACAAGGCCAGACGGTGGCACCTGTCTCTCTGTGTTGTCTGGAGTCGGCGGGTACTACTGCTACCACAAGGCCAGACGGTGGCACCTGTCTCTCTGTGTTGTCTGGAGTCGGCGGGTACTACTGCTACCACAAGGCCAGACGGTGGCACCTGTCTCTCTGTGTTGTCTGGAGTCGGCGGGTACTACTGCTACCACAAGGCCAGACGGTGGCACCTGTCTCTCTGTGTTGTCTGGAGTCGGCGGGTACTACTGCTACCACAAGGCCAGACGGTGGCACCTGTCTCTCTGTGTTGTCTGGAGTCGGCGGGTACTACTGCTACCACAAGGCCAGACGGTGGCACCTGCCTCTCTGTGTTGTCTGGAGTCGGCGGGTACTACTGCTACCACAAGGCCAGACGGTGGCACCTGCCTCTCTGTGTTGTCTGGAGTCGGCGGGTACTACTGCTACCACAAGGCCAGACGGTGGCACCTGTCTCTCTGTGTTGTCTGGAGTCGGCGGGTACTACTGCTACCACAAGGCCAGACGGTGGCACCTGTCTCTCTGTGTTGTCTGGAGTCGGCGGGTACTACTGCTACCACAAGGCCAGACGGTGGCACCTGTCTCTCTGTGTTGTCTGGAGTCGGCGGGTACTACTGCTACCACAAGGCCAGACGGTGGCACCTGTCTCTCTGTGTTGTCTGGAGTCGGCGGGTACTACTGCTACCACAAGGCCAGACGGTGGCACCTGTCTCTCTGTGTTGTCTGGAGTCGGCGGGTACTACTGCTACCACAAGGCCAGACGGTGGCACCTGCCTCTCTGTGTTGTCTGGAGTCGGCGGGTACTACTGCTACCACAAGGCCAGACGGTGGCACCTGCCTCTCTGTGTTGTCTGGAGTCGGCGGGTACTACTGCTACCACAAGGCCAGACGGTGGCACCTGCCTCTCTGTGTTGTCTGGAGTCGGCGGGTACTACTGCTACCACAAGGCCAGACGGTGGCACCTGTCTCTCTGTGTTGTCTGGAGTCGGCGGGTACTACTGCTACCACAAGGCCAGACGGTGGCACCTGTCTCTCTGTGTTGTCTGGAGTCGGCGGGTACTACTGCTACCACAAGGCCAGACGGTGGCACCTGTCTCTCTGTGTTGTCTGGAGTCGGCGGGTACTACTGCTACCACAAGGCCAGACGGTGGCACCTGTCTCTCTGTGTTGTCTGGAGTCGGCGGGTACTACTGCTACCACAAGGCCAGACGGTGGCACCTGTCTCTCTGTGTTGTCTGGAGTCGGCGGGTACTACTGCTACCACAAGGCCAGACGGTGGCACCTGTCTCTCTGTGTTGTCTGGAGTCGGCGGGTACTACTGCTACCACAAGGCCAGACGGTGGCACCTGTCTCTCTGTGTTGTCTGGAGTCGGCGGGTACTACTGCTACCACAAGGCCAGACGGTGGCACCTGTCTCTCTGTGTTGTCTGGAGTCGGCGGGTACTACTGTTACCACAAGGCCAGACGGTGGCACCTGTCTCTCTGTGTTGTCTGGAGTCGGCGGGTACTACTGCTACCACAAGGCCAGACGGTGGCACCTGTCTCTCTGTGTTGTCTGGAGTCGGCGGGTACTACTGCTACCACAAGGCCAGACGGTGGCACCTGCCTCTTTGTGTTGTCTGGAGTCGGCGGGTACTACTGCTACCACAAGGCCAGACGGTGGCACCTGCCTCTCTGTGTTGTCTGGAGTCGGCGGGTACTACTGCTACCACAAGGCCAGACGGTGGCACCTGCCTCTCTGTGTTGTCTGGAGTCGGCGGGTACTACTGCTACCACAAGGCCAGACGGTGGCACCTGCCTCTCTGTGTTGTCTGGAGTCGGCGGGTACTACTGCTACCACAAGGCCAGACGGTGGCACCTGTCTCTCTGTGTTGTCTGGAGTCGGCGGGTACTACTGCTACCACAAGGCCAGACGGTGGCACCTGTCTCTCTGTGTTGTCTGGAGTCGGCGGGTACTACTGCTACCACAAGGCCAGACGGTGGCACCTGTCTCTCTGTGTTGTCTGGAGTCGGCGGGTACTACTGCTACCACAAGGCCAGACGGTGGCACCTGTCTCTCTGTGTTGTCTGGAGTCGGCGGGTACTACTGCTACCACAAGGCCAGACGGTGGCACCTGTCTCTCTGTGTTGTCTGGAGTCGGCGGGTACTACTGCTACCACAAGGCCAGACGGTGGCACCTGTCTCTCTGTGTTGTCTGGAGTCGGCGGGTACTACTGCTACCACAAGGCCAGACGGTGGCACCTGTCTCTCTGTGTTGTCTGGAGTCGGCGGGTACTACTGCTACCACAAGGCCAGACGGTGGCACCTGTCTCTCTGTGTTGTCTGGAGTCGGCGGGTACTACTGCTACCACAAGGCCAGACGGTGGCACCTGTCTCTCTGTGTTGTCTGGAGTCGGCGGGTACTACTGCTACCACAAGGCCAGACGGTGGCACCTGTCTCTCTGTGTTGTCTGGAGTCGGCGGGTACTACTGCTACCACAAGGCCAGACGGTGGCACCTGTCTCTCTGTGTTGTCTGGAGTCGGCGGGTACTACTGCTACCACAAGGCCAGACGGTGGCACCTGTCTCTCTGTGTTGTCTGGAGTCGGCGGGTACTACTGCTACCACAAGGCCAGACGGTGGCACCTGCCTCTCTGTGTTGTCTGGAGTCGGCGGGTACTACTGCTACCACAAGGCCAGACGGTGGCACCTGCCTCTCTGTGTTGTCTGGAGTCGGCGGGTACTACTGCTACCACAAGGCCAGACGGTGGCACCTGCCTCTCTGTGTTGTCTGGAGTCGGCGGGTACTACTGCTACCACAAGGCCAGACGGTGGCACCTGCCTCTCTGTGTTGTCTGGAGTCGGCGGGTACTACTGCTACCACAAGGCCAGACGGTGGCACCTGCCTCTCTGTGTTGTCTGGAGTCGGCGGGTACTACTGCTACCACAAGGCCAGACGGTGGCACCTGTCTCTCTGTGTTGTCTGGAGTCGGCGGGTACTACTGCTACCACAAGGCCAGACGGTGGCACCTGTCTCTCTGTGTTGTCTGGAGTCGGCGGGTACTACTGCTACCACAAGGCCAGACGGTGGCACCTGTCTCTCTGTGTTGTCTGGAGTCGGCGGGTACTACTGCTACCACAAGGCCAGACGGTGGCACCTGTCTCTCTGTGTTGTCTGGAGTCGGCGGGTACTACTGCTACCACAAGGCCAGACGGTGGCACCTGCCTCTCTGTGTTGTCTGGAGTCGGCGGGTACTACTGCTACCACAAGGCCAGACGGTGGCACCTGCCTCTCTGTGTTGTCTGGAGTCGGCGGGTACTACTGCTACCACAAGGCCAGACGGTGGCACCTGCCTCTCTGTGTTGTCTGGAGTCGGCGGGTACTACTGCTACCACAAGGCCAGACGGTGGCACCTGCCTCTCTGTGTTGTCTGGAGTCGGCGGGTACTACTGCTACCACAAGGCCAGACGGTGGCACCTGTCTCTCTGTGTTGTCTGGAGTCGGCGGGTACTACTGCTACCACAAGGCCAGACGGTGGCACCTGTCTCTCTGTGTTGTCTGGAGTCGGCGGGTACTACTGCTACCACAAGGCCAGACGGTGGCACCTGTCTCTCTGTGTTGTCTGGAGTCGGCGGGTACTACTGCTACCACAAGGCCAGACGGTGGCACCTGTCTCTCTGTGTTGTCTGGAGTCGGCGGGTACTACTGCTACCACAAGGCCAGACGCTGGCACCTGTCGTTCACTTTACTGCTTGGACTGCACCCTCCGTTCTTATTTACATCCACAGACACTGAGACTATGTGGGCCTGGCTGGCTGGCTGGCTGGCTGGCTGGGTGGGTGGCTGTGTGGGTGGGTGGGTGGGTAGCTGGCTGGCTGACTGGCTGGCTGGCTGGCTGGCTGGGTGGGTAGCTGGCTGACTGGCTGGCTGGCTGGTTGGCTGGGTGGGTGGGTGGGTGGGTGGGTGGGTAGCTAGCTGGCTGGCTGGCTGGCTGGCTGGCTGGCTGGTTGGGTGGGTGGGTGGGTAGCTAGCTGGCTGGCTGACTGGCTGGCTGGCTGGTTGGGTGGGTGGGTGTGTAGCTAGCTGGCTGGCTGGCTGGCTGTGTGGCTGGCTGGTTGGCTGGCTGGCTGGTTGGCTGGGTGGGTGGGTGGGTGGGTAGCTAGCTGGCTGGCTGGCTGGCTGGCTGGCTGTGTGGCTGGCTGGTTGGCTGGCTGGTTGGCTGGGTGGGTGGGTGTTTCTCTCAGAAGCCATGCCCAGTTGCCTCCAGTTAGATTTTGTAGACTGAAACAGAGAAAACAGCTGTCAACATACCATCCCTGGGTGGACATCATCCCATCTCCGTGTCTCTAGACAATTCTCCTTTCTGTCTCTCTCTCTCTCTCTCTCTCGCTCTCTCTCTCTCTCTCTTTCGCTCTCTCTCTCTATTTATACATCTATTTGTCCATGAAACAGTAGCCTTGCTTGGTAGCTATGAGTCCAACAGACAGAGAGCCTGGGGGCAAGTTGGTACAGTACTTGGTACTTGGTGGTGAGATACGGTAATCTGACAAAAATGTGTTTGGCTGAAGACAGACAGACATACAGACAGACAGACAGACAGACAGAGACAGTCTAGTAGCTTCTGCCATGATAGCCACCAACCTCATTACATAGAGTGATAAATAATTATGCTAATACAAGATTCTACAAGATACTAAAGGAAACTACAAGATAATACATTATACTTGAGCTGACTTGAGCCATGAGTTCCTCTGGATCTTCCTCTGTAGTTCGTCTGGTGACTTACAGAACACTGTCGTGGTTTCTGCCCTATCATTGATCTCCTGTAAGAGAGACTAACTATCAAGCAGGAAGCTCCAATGTATACGTTACTGGGATACTTTGGACCTTTTCTGACAGTGATCCTTCAGAGGGTATCCACCAATGGGGATGAGGAAGACCTGCGTACACGTGAGTGTTTCCTTCACTTTGGTGGTTTGTCTTCCCGTTGGCGCTGTTGTCTTCCCGTTGGCGCTGTTGTCTTCCCGTTGGCGCTGTTGTCTTCCCGTTGGCGCTGTTGTCTCGTGGTGCTGAACTTAAGATGGTTGTAGAAGAGATTCAACCATCAATTTAATTGATGTTTCGGTTTACACTTTTCTTGGAAGATGCTTCTTATGAAGTGTTACATGTGCTTATTACCATTCATAGCAACTACATAGGCAGTCATAGAGTATTATGAAACAGTTCCGTGTGTCTGTATGGAGGCTTGATGTTGTTACCTACTAGTGTGTTTCAGTTACATACCATATCCAGTGGTTGTTTACAATCAGACATTGTAATACAGCATGTGTAGTGTGTAGCATCTATGCTTGGTGGAACATAATGGTCTTAACAAATCCAATTTGACTTGTCACATACACATGGTTAGCAGATGTTAATGCGAGTGTAGCGAAATGCTTGTGATAATCCCCCAGATACCTCTAATAGGTTAGCACTGAGTTACAGTAATATCCCCCCAGAGACCTCTGCTAGGTTCGCACTGAGTTACTGTAATATCCCCCAGATACCTCTGCTAGGTTAGCACTGAGTTACTGTAATATCCCCCAGATACCTCTGCTAGGTTAGCACTGAGTTACAGTAATATCCCCCCAGAGACCTCTGCTAGGTTAGCACTGAGTTACAGTAATATCCCCCAGATACCTCTGCTAGGTTAGCACTGAGTTACTGTAATATCCCCCAGATACCTCTGCTAGGTTAGCACTGAGTTACAGTAATATCCCCCAGATACCTCTGCTAGGTTAGCACTGAGTTACAGTAATATCCCCCCAGAGACCTCTGCTAGGTTAGCACTGAGTTACTGTAATATCCCCCAGATACCTCTGCTAGGTTAGCACTGAGTTACAGTAATATCCCCCCAGAGACCTCTGCTAGGTTAGCACTGAGTTACAGTAATATCCCCCAGAGACCTCTGCTAGGTTAGCACTGAGTTACAGTAATATCCCCCAGATAGCTCTGCTAGGTTAGCACTGAGTTACAGTAATATCCCCCAGAGACCTCTGCTAGGTTAGCACTGAGTTACTGTAATATCCCCCAGATACCTCTGCTAGGTTAGCACTGAGTTACAGTAATATCCCCCAGATACCTCTGCTAGGTTAGCACTGAGTTACAGTAATATCCCCCAGAGACCTCTGCTAGGTTAGCACTGAGTTACTGTAATATCCCCCAGATACCTCTGCTAGGTTAGCACTGAGTTACAGTAATATCCCCCAGATACCTCTGCTAGGTTAGCACTGAGTTACAGTAATATCCCCCCAGAGACCTCTGCTAGGTTAGCACTGAGTTACTGTAACATCCCACACCTCTGCTAGGTTAGCACTGAGTTACAGTAATATCCCCCCAGAGACCTCTGCTAGGTTAGCACTGAGTTACAGTAATATCCCCACAGAGACCTCTGCCTAGGTTAGCACTGAGTTACAGTAATATCCCCCAGATAGCTCTGCTAGGTTAGCACTGAGTTACAGTAATATCCCCCAGAGACCTCTGCTTAGGTACACCAAGTTACTCTGCAACATCCCCCATATAATTGCTAGGTTAGCACTGAGTTACAGTAATATCCCCCAGAGACCTCTGCTAGGTTAGCACTGAGTTACTGTAATATCCCCCAGAGACCTCTGCTAGGTTAGCACTGAGTTACAGTAATATCCCCCCAGATACCTCTGCTAGGTTAGCACTGAGTTACTGTAATATCCCCCAGAGACCTCTGCTAGGTTAGCACTGAGTTACAGTAATATCCCCCAGAGACCTCTGCTAGGTTAGCACTGAGTTACAGTAATATCCCCCAGAGACCTCTGCTAGGTTAGCACTGAGTTACAGTAATATCCCCCAGAGACCTCTGCTAGGTTAGCACTGAGTTACAGTAATATCCCCCAGAGACCTCTGCTAGGTTAGCACTGAGTTACAGTAATATCCCCCAGAGACCTCTGCTAGGTTAGCACTGAGTTACAGTAATATCCCCCAGATAGCTCTGCTAGGTTAGCACTGAGTTACAGTAATATCCCCCAGATACCTCTGCTAGGTTAGCACTGAGTTACAGTAATATCCCCCAGAGACCTCTGCTAGGTTAGCACTGAGTTACAGTAATATCCCCCAGAGACCTCTGCTAGGTTAGCACTGAGTTACAGTAATATCCCCCAGAGACCTCTGCTAGGTTAGCACTGAGTTACAGTAATATCCCCCAGATACCTCTGCTAGGTTAGCACTGAGTTACAGTAATATCCCCCAGATACCTCTGCTAGGTTAGCACTCTCACTCTCTTACCCTTTTTTCTCTCACTCTCAGAGTTGACTATAATGAACAGCTTGCCTGGTGGCATCATGTCCCGTTCATCAGCCTGGACATGACAGCTAGCCCAGGGACCTTCTTGTGTGGTCCTGTTATGTCCCAAATTGCACCCTATTCCCTATGTAGTGCACTACTTTTAACCAGGGCCCTATGGCACCCTATTCCCTATGTAGTGCACTACTTTTATCCAGGGCCCTGTAGAGAATAGTGGAACCTCTCTTTGTCTCCTCTCTGTTCTGCCCAGCTGGCATGTTAGTTTACTGCTGTCTGTCGCTGACCGTCTTAACAAGCTGCCTTTGGCTGGGATGAACTTGAACACTAGACTCTAGAGTCATACAGTGTACTGGATATCCAGGCCACGGTAGAACAGGGACTTTCTGTAGCTGGGAAACGCAAACAGCAGGGGGTGGATACACACACACACACACACACACACACACACACACACACACACACACACACACACACACACACACACACACACACACACACACACACACACACACACAGCTATAGCTCCAAGACGCCGTCAGCAGGTAGAAACAAGCATTGATTTAGTGATCCACCAATGGGACGCCAGCTCCCTCCGTCTCCCCCTAGCCAATCAGATGCTTGCTTCATTATCTATGTGTCTATTGGCTGCCTGGGGGAAAAATAACTGCTCCTGCTGTGGTACCGTACCTTTAAATCTCCCAGGAAATACACCAGATGTGTGTCCCAAATGGCACCCTATTCACTATATAGGGCCTATATGGTTTCGGTCAAAAGTAGTGCACTAAATAGATAATAGTGAACCATTTGGAACACTGCCTTTACGCCAGCCTACAGTCATCTCTCTCTTGCTGTTGGTCTGTGGGTTTCACTTAGACATGAGGATGTACATTACACTGCCTTATGTCTCACAAAAAACTATTCATTATATATATTTTTTATTATTCATATTTTAATTCAACATGAATTAAATGGCTTGTCTTCTTCTTACACGACTAAGCCAGCCGCGTCAACGCTGCTTTTAAAAAGACCGAGAGCTTAGAAGAAGAACATAACTCACGGATGAAAATGGAGAGAGAGAGAGAGAGATGAGACGTTAATCTGAGGTCAACCTATCAGACGAGCTCTTCTGTCATCTAGGAATGTCCTTTTCTTCCCTTTACCTCCTCCCTGTCACCTCGTGGTTATGTTGTTGTCACTTAAATGTGCTTAAAATGTTTGTTCCGTTTCAACGTCCTATTTTGTTTTGCGTTTTGAATACTTCTCTTCAGTCCTGATTTTACGGCTCTGACTTCTAGCATGTAAAACCCTGTACAGTAAAACAAGTCTCTTTGTTTGTTCTGATGTGCCAGTAGTGATTGTATTAGTGCTATCTGGCTCCTATCCAACTCTCCTCTGAGAATTAAAGACGTTATTCTGCTGTGTTGACGATATTGATCGGCTTCGACTCAGGAGGTAAAGCTGAATACTTCCTTCTTCCTGCCAGCTAGTCAGACATGGCTTATGGAAGCTGATGATTGTCCTGTATGGGGCTAGAGACCTCTGTCTTTAAGAAGGAGCTCACTGAAGATGGAGTAGGTAGGTAGGACCAGGAGACTGCAGTCGTTAATACAGATCAACCTTCGAGACCATATCTAATGTTCACCCAGCCAGAACCCAGCACACCTCCTTCTCAGAGATAGTTGTATTGACACTGAGAATGGGGGAACCGGGTTATTAATGGTTGAATACTGTATGTTTTGTTTTTTGATGCCGTCATTGTTTTCAATTCAATATGATGTTACAACGCTTCCTTGTTGCACTGTTGTATGCAGAGCTAACTCAGCCAACACCAAGTGTTGAACGTGGAAACATTTATGATGTTCTGCATGATTGAGTTGTGTACAAAACCAACTAACCAACAGCCCCCCCCCCCCCACACACACACCTCTCTGATTCAGACGGGTTAAATGAGGAAGACTCACCTCTCTGATTCAGAGGGGTTAAATGAGGAAGACTCACCTCTCTGATTCAGAGGGGTTAAATGAGGAAGACACACCTCTCTGATTCAGAGGGGTTAAATGTGGAAGACACACCTCTCTGATTCAGAGGGGTTAAATGAGGAAGACGCACCTCTCTGATTCAGAGGGGTTAAATGAGGAAGACTCACCTCTCTGATTCAGAGGGGTTAAATGAGGAAGACTCACCTCTCTGATTCAGAGGGGTTAAATGAGGAAGACGCACCTCTCTGATTCAGAGGGGTTAAATGAGGAAGACGCACCTCTCTGATTCAGAGGGGTTAAATGAGGAAGACACACCTCTCTGATTCAGAGGGGTTAAATGAGGAAGACTCACCTCTCTGATTCAGAGGGGTTAAATGAGGAAGACACACCTCTCTGATTCAGAGGGGTTGGGTTAAATGAGGAAGACACACCTCTCTGATTCAGAGGGGTTAAATGAGGAAGACTCACCTCTCTGATTCAGAGGGGTTAAATGAGGAAGACACACCTCTCTGATTCAGAGGGGTTGGGTTAAATGAGGAAGACACACCTCTCTGATTCAGAGGGGTTGGGTTAAATGAGGAAGACTCACCTCTCTGATTCAGAGGGGTTGGGTTAAATGTGGAAGACACACCTCTCTGATTCAGAGGGGTTGGGGTAAATGTGGAAGACACACCTCTCTGATTCAAAGGGGTTGGGTTAAATGTGGAAGACACACCTCTCTGATTCAGAGGGGTTGGGTTAAATGAGGAAGACACACCTCTCTGATTCAGAGGGGTTGGGTTAAATGAGGAAGACACACCTCTCTGATTCAGAGGGGTTGGGTTAAATGTGGAAGACACACCTCTCTGATTCAGAGGGGTTGGGTTAAATGAGGAAGACACACCTCTCTGATTCAGAGGGGTTGGGGTAAATGAGGAAGAAACATTTCAGTTGAATACATTCAGTTGTGCAACTAACTAGGTATCCCCCTTTCCCACATTCTACCAGGAACCAAAAAGAGTTCTACCTGGAACCAAAACGGGTTCTACCTGGAACCAAAAAGGGTTCTACTTGGAACCAAAAAGGGTTCTACCAGGAACCAAAAAGGTTTCTACCTGGAACCAAAAAGGGTTCTACCAGGAACCAAAAAGGGTTCTACCTGGAACCAAAACGGGTTCTACCTGGAACCAAAAAGGGTTCTACCAGGAACCAAAAAGGGTTCTACCTGGAACCAAAAAGGGTTCTACCTGGAACCAAAAAGGGTTATCCTATGGAGACAGCCAAATAACCCTTTTTCCTAAGAGTGTACTGTATACAGTAAATAGGTGTTTTATTGTATTGAGCCTTAACCTAACCCTAACGTAACCCTAACCCTAACCTAACCCATTGTTTCCCTCCGTCTGTCCCCTCTCTAGGTCCCAGCAGTGGTAGCGATGACACCCCACTTCCCCTGTCCCCTGTACCCCCCAGCCACAGCAGCCCCCAGCCTCCCAACGCCCCTGCCTTCCACCGCCGCTCCGTGCTGCCCCCGGCCCGGGTCTCTCCCACGGGTAAGCTCCACCCCCCCCCCCCCCCCCTCAGCCAGTTTGGTTCAACACTCACCTCTCCTTAGTGGAGTCTGGTTCAACCCACTTTTTGTGTCCTAGTATTGTGATGCCAGACTCCATAGTTTAGTCCTCTCTGATGGTGATTTGTGTTGTGGTCCCGTGTGGCTCAGTTGGTAGAGCATGGCGCTTGCAACGCCAGGGTTGTGGGTTCAATTCCCACGGGGGGACCAGGATGAATATGTATGAACTTTCCAATTTGTAAGTCGCTCTGGATAAGAGCGTCTGCTAAATGACTTAAATGTAAAATGTAAATGTTGTGGGTCAGGGGCCAGTGGGTGTTAACATGACTCTGTACGTCTCAGTGTCTCAGTGTCTAGGTGGTGTTAACATGACTCTGTACGTCTCAGTGTCTAGGTGGTGTTAACATGACTCTGTACGTCTCAGTGTCTAGGTGGTGTTAACATGACTCTGTACGTCTCAGTGACTAGGTGGTGTTAACATGACTCTGTACGTCTCAGTGTCTAGGTGGTGTTAACATGACTCTGTACGTCTCAGTGTCTAGGTGGTGTTAACATGACTCTGTACGTCTCAGTGTCTAGGTGGTGTTAACATGACTCTGTAGTCTGTATGTCTCAGTGTCTAGGTGGTGTTAACATGACTCTGTAGTCTGTAAGTCTCAGTGTCTAGGTGGTGTTAACATGACTCTGTACGTCTCAGTGTCTCATGACTCTGTACGTCTCAGTGTCTAGGTGGTGTTAACATGACTCTGTATGTCTCAGTGTCTAGATGGTGTTAACATGACTCTGTATGTCTCAGTGTCTAGGTGGTGTTAACATGACTCTGTACGTCTCAGTGTCTAGGTGGTGTTAACATTACCATTTGTCCCTCACTAGTCCAGAACAACTGTCACACCTCGTGGCCCACTGACACAGACCAGACACACACACATGCTCTCTCTCTCTAGTTCTATGACTCTCTCTCTCTCTCTCTCTCTCTCTCTCTCTCTCTCTCTCTCTCTCCCCTCTCTCTCTCTCTCTCTGTGTGTTTCTCTCTGTCTCTTGTTTTCTCTGGGTGTCTCTGTCTCTCTCTCTCTCTATTCTCTCTATTCTCTCTCCTCTCTCTCTCTCTCTCTCTCTCTCTCCTCTCTCTCTCTCTCTCTCTCTCTGTGTTTCTCTCTCTCTCTTGTTCTCTCTGGGTGTCTCTGTCTCTCTCTCTCTGACCACATGACCATTGTCATCCCCATGTGTGCTCTTACAGCTGACCAGATATAATCCCATGAAAGAAGCTTCTCTCTACATCCTGGTGTTGCTCCAGCATCTTAACGTGTCATTCCCATGTTCAAAACGTGCAATAAGTTCAGGCACCACATTGCTATCACTCTGTGAGTGTCTCTAATGTAGCAGCATAGCTATGCTAGGAATGCTGGGTATGTGAGAAGCAGCAGTGGTACACACACACACACACACACACACACACACACACACACACACACACACACACACACACACACACACACACACACACACACACACACACACACACACACACACACACCTGGGTTCAAGTAATATCTTTTTTCATTCACACATGATCAAGCTTTCCCGACGCAATAGAACCACTGGCATAGTCCAGAAAAGTACAAACCCCGCCCATGTGGCTCAATCGAACGCTCGAAAGTATCGGAAAGAAAACAAAACGCTATTTAAACCCACGTCTAGGTTATTCACAGCTCTACCAGTCCGCTACAGACACTAATGGAGCTACAGTAGAAGAGGCTGACAAAACTAACTGGCCCATTGGGTCCTATAATGTCACTTAGCTAAATACACTTACTTAGCTGTCAACACGCTTGAACGTTTAATAGCTTGTTTGGCCTACCGAATCTCTTCAAACCGTTGATAGATGTACGTTAGAAAAAACAACACAACGTGCAGGAATTAAGCATGAATTCAGCCCTTGGTAGTAGTTGGTGTGTATAATAATATGTATGCAAGTGAGACTTGTATTGAATCCTAGAAGGCAATTGAAGAGTGAATGCAGATATTGTCATTGTAAAAATACATTTAAAAAAATAAAAAAGCTGAGAGACACAGCAATGATTTAAGGGCAAAAAGTCTCTAAGGATCATTACCATTGCGACCCCTTGCATCACGTAGATAGTACTGTGTGTCCCCGACGCCATGCTTATGTCAGCATTATCCTAGCAGCTCTGTGCTGTACTGTAGACTTGGATCCTGTTGCCCTCTAGTGGTAGCAGGGTGTACTGTAGGTGTGTTAAGCAGAACACTGCAGTAGAACGGTGGGCTCTGGCCAAGAATCATGGAGGAAAACTGGTACTGTGATGCCACCTAGTGGCCACCTTCTGTCTCACACGCCATCTACTGTACTGTATCGTCTCTCTGTTTTTATCAATTCAAGTTAAGGGACTTTATTGGCGAGGGAAACATATGTTTACTTTGCCAAAGCAAGTGAACTAGATAATGTACAAAGCTGAAATAGACAATAAAAAATGAACAGTAAACATTACACTCACAAAAGTTTCCAAAGAATAAAGACATTTCAAGTGTAATTTTATGTCTATATACAGTGTCTTAACGATGTGTAAATGGTTAAAGTACAAAAGGGAAAATAAACATAAATATGGATTGTATTTAAAATGGTGTTTCTTCTTCACTGGTTGACCTTTTCTTGTGGCAACAGGTCACAAATCTTGGTATTTCACCCAATAGATACGGGATTTAACCAAAATTGGATTTGTTTTCAAATTCTTTGTGGATCTGTGTAACCTGAGGGAAATATGTGTCTCTAATAAGGTCATACATTTGGCAGGAGGTTAGGAAGTGCAGCTCAGCTTCCAGCTCATTCTGTGGGCAGTGTTGCACATAGCCTGTCTTCTCTTGAGAGCCAGGTCTCTCTCTCTCTCTCACCTTATTGGTTACGTAACATATTGCCTACTTATCTGAAGAGCTCTTTAGATAAAACAGTTCTGTTTTAGAAAATGGCCCCAATAAACTATTAAGTCATTTAATGTGGAAAGTTCACAGATGTCAGTGTGCCAAGTCAACATGGTGCCAGAGAGAGTGATGGGTATTTAACTGACAGGGTCAACATGGTGCCAGAGAGCGTGATGGGTATTTACAGGGTCAAGTCAACATGGTGCCAGAGGTAGTGATGGGTATTTACAGGGTCAAGTCAACATGGTGCCAGAGGGAGTGATGGGTATTTAACTGTCAGTGTCAAGTCAACATGGTGCCAGAGAGAGTGATGGGTATTTACAGGGTCAAGTCAACATGGTGCCAGAGAGAGTGATGGGTATTTACAGGGTCAAGTCAACATGGTGCCAGAGGGAGTGATGGGTATTTACAGGGTCAAGTCAACATGGTGCCAGAGGGAGTGATGGGTATTTAACTGACAGGGTCAAGTCAACATGGTGCCAGAGGGAGTGATGGGTATTTACAGGGTCAAGTCAACATGGTGCCAGAGGGAGTGATGGGTATTTACAGGGTCAAGTCAACATGGTGCCAGAGAGAGTGATGGGTATTTAACTGACAGGGTCAAGTCAACATGGTGCCAGAGAGAGTGATGGGTATTTAGATGACAGGGTCAACATGGTGCCAGAGAGAGTGATGGGTATTTACAGGTTCAAGTCAACATGGTGCCAGAGAGAGTGATGGGTATTTAGATGACAGGGTCAACATGGTGCCAGAGAGCGTGATGGGTATTTACAGGGTCAAGTCAACATGGTGCCAGAGGGAGTGATGGGTATTTAACTGACAGGGTCAAGTCAACATGGTGCCAGAGGGAGTGATGGGTTTTTACAGGGTCAAGTCAACATGGTGCCAGAGGGAGTGATGGGTATTTAACTGTCAGTGTCAAGTCAACATGGTGCCAGAGAGCGTGATGGGTATTTACAGGGTCAAGTCAACATGGTGCCAGAGGGAGTGATGGGTATTTAACTGACAGGGTCAAGTCAACATGGTGCCAGAGGGAGTGATGGGTTTTTACAGGGTCAAGTCAACATGGTGCCAGAGGGAGTGATGGGTATTTAACTGTCAGTGTCAAGTCAACATGGTGCCAGAGAGAGTGATGGGTATTTACAGGGTCAAGTCAACATGGTGCCAGAGGGAGTGATGGGTATTTACAGGGTCAAGTCAACATGGTGCCAGAGAGCGTGATGGGTATTTACAGGGTCAAGTCAACATGGTGCCAGAGGGAGTGATGGGTATTTACAGGGTCAAGTCAACATGGTGCCAGAGAGAGTGATGGGTATTTACAGGGTCAAGTCAACATGGTGCCAGAGGGAGTGATGGGTATTTAACTGACAGGGTCACGTCAACATGGTGCCAGAGAGAGTGATGGGTATTTAGCTGACAGGGTCAACATGGTGCCAGAGGGAGTGATGGGTATTTAACTGACAGGGTCAAGTCAACATGGTGCCAGAGGGAGTGATGGGTATTTACAGGGTCAAGTCAACATGGTGCCAGAAGGAGTGATGGGTATTTAGCTGACAGGGTCAACATGGTGCCAGAGGGAGTGATGGGTATTTACAGGGTCAAGTCAACATGGTGCCAGAGAGAGTGATGGGTATTTAACTGACAGGGCCAACATGGTGCCAGAGGGAGTGATGGGTATTTACAGGGTCAAGTCAACATGGTGCCAGAGAGCGTGATGGGTAATTAACTGACAGGGCCAAGTCAACATGGTGCCAGAGGGAGTGATGGGTATTTACAGGGTCAAGTCAAGATGGTGCCAGAGAGAGTGATGGGTATTTAACTGACAGGGTCAACATGGTGCCAGAGGGAGTGATGGGTATTTAACTGACAGGGCCAACATGGTGCCAGAGGGAGTGATGGGTATTTACAGGGTCAAGTTAACATGGTGCCAGAGAGAGTGATGGGTATTTAACTGACAGGGTCAAGTCAACATGGTGCCAGAGAGAGTGATGGGTATTTACAGGGTCAAGTCAACATGGTGCCAGAGGGAGTGATGGGTATTTACAGGGTCAAGTCAACATGGTGCCAGAGAGAGTGATGGGTATTTACAGGGTCAAGTCAACATGGTGCCAGAGAGAGTGATGGGTATTTAACTGACAGGGTCAAGTCAACATGGTGCCAGAGAGAGTGATGGGTATTTACAGGGTCAAGTCAACATGGTGCCAGAGGGAGTGATGGGTATTTACAGGGTCAAGTCAACATGGTGCCAGAGAGAGTGATGGGTATTTAACTGACAGGGTCAAGTCAACATGGTGCCAGAGAGAGTGATGGGTATTTACAGGGTCAAGTCAACATGGTGCCAGAGAGAGTGATGGGTATTTAGATGACAGGGTCAACATGGTGCCAGAGAGAGTGATGGGTATTTACAGGTTCAAGTCAACATGGTGCCAGAGAGAGTGATGGGTATTTAGATGACAGGGTCAACATGGTGCCAGAGAGCGTGATGGGTATTTACAGGGTAAAGTCAACATGGTGCCAGAGGGAGTGATGGGTATTTACAGGGTCAAGTCAACATGGTGCCAGAGAGAGTGATGGGTATTTAGATGACAGGGTCAACATGGTGCCAGAGGGAGTGATGGGTATTTACAGGGTCAAGTCAACATGGTGCCAGAGAGAGTGATGGGTATTTAGATGACAGGGTCAACATGGTGCCAGAGAGCGTGATGGGTATTTACAGGGTCAAGTCAACATGGTGCCAGAGGTAGTGATGGGTATTTACAGGGTCAAGTCAACATGGTGCCAGAGGGAGTGATGGGTATTTAACTGTCAGTGTCAAGTCAACATGGTGCCAGAGAGAGTGATGGGTATTTACAGGGTCAAGTCAACATGGTGCCAGAGGGAGTGAATGGTATTTACAGGGTCAAGTCAACATGGTGCCAGAGAGAGTGATGGGTATTTAGCTGACAGGGTCAACATGGTGCCAGAGAGAGTGATGGGTATTTAGCTGACAGGGTCAACATGGTGCCAGAGGGAGTGATGGGTATTTACAGGGTCAAGTCAACATGGTGCCAGAGGGAGTGATGGGTATTTACAGGATCTCATATTCTGTCTATCATCCTTACAACCATTTCAGTTTTCTTTTGACATGTTTAATTTTCTTATTTCTTGGATCAATGATATATCTGTTATGAGGATAGGGATCAAATCAAAGTGTATTTGTCATGTATAGTATACAGTATAATGTACACACCGTAGAATGAAACGCGTACTAGCAAGCACTCCTCTCAAACAGTGCATCACCTATAGAGAAGTATTCAGGTGAAACGTAAAGCAAAACGGTGGGCTTGACTATTCTATTTCTGACGAGGGATGGTTCTATGCTTCAGCTTCTAGGACGGAGGTTCAGAGGGATGTACCACCCGCTGTCTCCTCCCCTAAACGGTTCGCAGTGGTTTCACCCAAACCCCAGTCCCCTGGTGAGTGCACAGATCATATTACACGCTCTCTCTCTGTGTGTGTGTGTGTGTGTGTGTGTGTGTGTGTGTGTGTGTGTGTGTGTGTGTGTGTGTGTGTGTGTGTGTGTGTGTGTGTGTGTGTGTGTGTGTTGTGTGTGTGTGTGTGTGTGTGTGTGTGTGTGCTTGTGTGCATAGATAACCAAGGGGGGGAGCTAGAGAGAAAGAGTGACCTGTTCCCGTGTGCTGACTGTTGTTGTTATGGCAACGTAGAGAGCTTGAATCAAATCAAATCAAGCTTTATTTATACAGACATGGACCCAATGTGCTATGAAATTAAAAACTGAAATATTTATTACACAACAAACATAAGATAAAAAAACAAAAGAATAACATTAATAACTGAACAACTAAAAAGCCCCCCAAGGAAAAGCAAAGTTAAAAAGGTTTGTTTTAAGTTCTCTTTTAAATATGTCCACAGTTTCGTCCTCCATCAGGTTCTCTGGCAGGCTATTCCAGAGACTGGGGGCATAGTAACTAAAGGCTGTCTCTCCATGCCTCTTGGTCCTAGGCTTTGGGATAGTTAAAAGGCTGTCTCTCCATGCCTCTTGGTCCTAGGCTTTGGGATAGTTATAAGGCTGTCTCTCCATGCCTCTTGGTCCTAGGCTTTGGGATAGTTATAAGGCTGTCTCTCCATGCCATATACAGGGGGTACCGGTACAGAGTCAATGTGGAGGCTATATACAGGGGGTACCGGTACAGATTCAATGTGGAGGCTTTATAAAGGGGGTACCGGTACCGAGTCAATGTGGAGGCTATATACAGGGGGTACCGGTATAGAGTCAATGTGGAGGCTATATACAGGGGGTACCGGTACAGAGTCAATGTGGAGGCTATATACAGGGGGTACCGGTACCAAGTCAATGTGGAGGCTTTATACAGGGGGTACCGGTACAGAGTCAATGTGGAGGCTATATACAGGGGGTACTGGTACAGAGTCAATGTGGAGGCTATGTACAGGGGGTACTGGTACAGAGTCAATGTGGAGGCTATATACAGGGGGTACTGGTACAGAGTCAATGTGGAGGCTATATACAGGGGGTACCGGTACAGAGTCAATGTGGAGGCTATATACAGGGGGTACCGGTACAGAGTCAATGTGGAGGCTATATACAGGGGGTACCGGTACCAAGTCAATGTGGAGGCTATATACAGGGGGTACCGGTACAGAGTCAATGTGGAGGCTATATACAGGGGGTACCGGTACAGAGTCAATGTGGAGGCTATATACAGGGGGTACCGGTACAGAGTCAATGTGGAGGCTATATACAGGGGGTACCGGTACCAAGTCAATGTGGAGGCTATATACAGGGGGTACCGGTACAGAGTCAATGTGGAGGCTATATACAGGGGGTACTGGTACAGAGTCAATGTGGAGGCTATATACAGGGGGTACCGGTACAGAGTCAATGTGGAGGCTATATACAGGGGGCACCGGTACAGAGTCAATGTGGAGACTATATACAGGGGGTACCAGTACAGAGTCAATGTGGAGACTATATACAGGGGGTACCGGTACAGAGTCAGTGTGCGGGGGTACAGGTTAGTCGAGGTAATTTGTACATGTAGGTAGGGGTGAAGTGACTATGCATAGATAATTAACAGAGAGTAGCAGCAGTGTACATGTAGGTAGGGGTGAAGTGACTATGCATAGATAATAAACAGAGAGTAGCAGCAGTGTACATGTAGGTAGGGGTAAAGTGACTATGTATAGATAATAAACAGAGAGTAGCAGCAGTGTACATGTAGGTAGGGGTAAAGTGACATAGATAATAAACAGAGAGTAGCAGCAGTGTACATGTAGGTAGGGGTAAAGTGACATAGATAATAAACAGAGAGTAGCAGCAGTGTACATGTAGGTAGGGGTAAAGTGACATAGATAATAAACAGAGAGTAGCAGCAGTGTACATGTAGGTAGGGGTAAAGTGACTATGTATAGATAATAAACAGAGAGTAGCAGCAGTGTACATGTAGGTAGGGGTAAAGTGACTATGCATAGATAATAAACAGAGAGTAGCAGCAGTGTACATGTAGGTAGGGGTGAAGTGACTATGCATAGATAATAAACAGAGAGTAGCAGCAGTGTACATGTAGGTAGGGGTAAAGTGACTATGTATAGATAATAAACAGAGAGTAGCAGCAGTGTACATGTAGGTAGGGGTAAAGTGACTATGTATAGATAATAAACAGTAACAGCAGTGTACATGTAGGTAGGGGTGAAGTGACTATGCATAGATAATAAACAGAGAGTAACAGCAGTGTACATGTAGGTAGGGGTGAAGTGACTATGTATAGATAATAAACAGAGAGTAGCAGCAGTGTACATGTAGGTAGGGGTAAAGTGACTATGTATAGATAATAAACAGTAACAGCAGTGTACATGTAGGTAGGGGTGAAGTGACTATGCATAGATAATAAACAGAGAGTAACAGCAGTGTACATGTAGGTAGGGGTGAAGTGACTATGTATAGATAATAAACAGAGAGTAGCAGCAGTGTACATGTAGGTAGGGGTAAAGTGACTATGTATAGATAATAAACAGAGAGTAGCAGCAGTGTACATGTAGGTAGGGGTAAAGTGACTATGCATAGATAATAAACAGAGAGTAGCAGCAGTGTACATGGAGGTAGGGGTAAAGTGACTATGTATAGATAATAAACAGAGAGTAGCAGCAGTGTACATGTAGGTAGGGGTAAAGTGACTATGCATAGATAATAAACAGAGAGTAGCAGCAGTGTACATGTAGGTAGGGGTAAAGTGACATAGATAATAAACAGAGAGTAGCAGCAGTGTACATGTAGGTAGGGGTAAAGTGACTGTATAGATAATAAACAGACAGTAGCAGCAGTGTACATGTAGGTAGGGGTAAAGTGACTATGTATAGATAATAAACAGAGAGTAGCAGCAGTGTACATGTAGGTAGAGGTAAAGTGACTATGTATAGATAATAAACAGAGAGTAGCAGCAGTGTACATGTAGGTAGGGGTAAAGTGACATAGATAATAAACAGAGAGTAGCAGCAGTGTACATGTAGGTAGGGGTAAAGTGACTATGCATAGATAATAAACAGAGAGTAGCAGCAGTGTACATGTAGGTAGGGGTAAAGTGACTATGCATAGATAATAAACAGAGAGTAGCAGCAGTGTACATGTAGGTAGGGGTAAAGTGACTATGTATAGATAATAAACAGAGAGTAGCAGCAGTGTACATGTAGGTAGGGGTAAAGTGACTATGTATAGATAATAAACAGAGAGTAGCAGCAGTGTACATGTAGGTAGGGGTAAAGTGACTATGTATAGATAATTAACAGAGTAGCAGCAGTGTACATGTAGGTAGGGGTAAAGTGACTATGTATAGATAATAAACAGAGAGTAACAGCAGTGTACATGTAGGTAGGGGTAAAGTGACTATGTATAGATAATAAACAGAGTAGCAGCAGTGTACATGTAGGTAGGGGTGAAGTGACTATGTATAGATAATAAACAGAGAGTAGCAGCAGTGTACATGTAGGTAGGGGTAAAGTGACTATGTATAGATAATTAACAGACAGTAGCAGCAGTGTACATGTAGGTAGGGGTAAAGTGACTATGTATAGATAATAAACAGAGAGTAGCAGCAGTGTACAAAACAAATGGGGGGGTGTCAATGTAAATAGTCCAGTGGCCATTTGATTAATTGTTCAGGAGTCTTATGGCTTGGGGGTAGAAGCTGTAAAGGAGCCTTTTGGACCTAGACTTGGCGCTCCGGTACCGCTTGCCGTGCGGTAGCAAGGAGAACATTTTATGACTTGGGTGACTGGAGTCTTTCACAATTTTTGGGCCTCGCTCGCTCTCTCTCTCTGAGCTCGCTCCTCTCTCTCTCTGAGCTCGCTCCTCTCTCTCTCTGAGCTCGCTCCTCTCTCTCTCTCTGAGCTCGCTCCTCTCTCTCTCTGAGCTCGCTCCTCTCTCTCTCTGAGCTCGCTCCCCTCTCTCTCTGAGCTCGCTCCCCTCTCTCTCTGAGCTCGCTCCCTTCTCTCTCTGAGCTCGCTCCCTTCTCTCTCTGAGCTCGCTCCCCTCTCTCTCTGAGCTCGCTCCCTTCTCTCTCTGAGCTCGCTCCCTTCTCTCTCTGAGCTCGCTCCCCTCTCTCTCTGAGCTCGCTCCCTTCTCTCTCTGAGCTCGCTCCCTTCTCTCTCTGAGCTCGCTCCTCTCTCTCTCTGAGCTCGCTCCCCTCTCTCTCTGAGCTCGCTCCCTTCTCTCTCTGAGCTCGCTCCCTTCTCTCTCTGAGCTCGCTCCTCTCTCTCTCTGAGCTCGCTCGCTCTCTCTCTCTGAGCTCGCTCCTCTCTCTCTCTGAGCTCGCTCCTCTCTCCCTCTGAGCTCGCTCCTCTCTCTCTCTGAGTTCGCTCCTATCTCTCTGAGCTCGCTCCTCTCTCTCTCTCTGAGCTCGCTCCTCTTCTGACACCGACAGTATATAGGTCCTGGATGCCAGGAATGCCAAATCTTGATAAATCTTGACACATGCCAAATCTTGATAAATCTTGACACGTCATTCCTTGATAAATCTTGACACATGCCACATCGTTTCAGTCTCCTTCGGGGGACCGCCCCCTTCACGACTACTTCTGCCGGGGCGGTATTTTTTTTATTTTTTTATTTTATTTATTTCACCTTTATTTAACCGTATGCGAATTGGAGTGGGTCTAGGGCTTCCGGGATGATGGTGTTGATGTGAGCCATGACCAGCCTTTCAAAGCACTTCATGGCTACTGACGTGAGTGCTATGCGGGCGGTAATTATTTATGGAAGGTTACCTTTGCTTCCTTGGGCACAGGGACTATGATGGTCTGGTGATCTGCTTAAAACATGTAGGTATTACAGACTCAGTGTCACGTTCCTGACCTGTTTTATGTTATTTTTGTATGTGTTTAGTTGGTCAGGGCGTGAGTTGGGGTGGGCATTCTATGTTTTGTGTTTCTATGTTTAGGTCACTTGTAATTAGCCTTATATGGTTCTCAATCAGGGACAGGTGTTTGACGTTTCCTCTGATTGAGAACCATATATAGGTTGGCTGTTCACACTGTTTGTTTGTGGGTGATTGTCTCCTGTGTCTGTGTTTGTTTGCACCACACGGGACTGTTTCGTTTGTTCGTTCGGTTTATGTAGTCTGTTCCTGTTTCATGCGTTCTTCACGTTATATGTAAGTTCGTGTCCAGGTCTGTCTACATCGGTATTTTGTTTTGTAGTTTATCAAGTGTATTTCGGTTCAGTGTTCGTCGTGTCTAATAAATTCATGATGTCTACATACCTCGCTGCACATTGGTCTTCCGATCCCTCTCTCCTCTCCTCGTCTGAGGAGGAGGAATATGACGACTACAGTTACAGAATCACCCACCAACAAAAGATCAAGCAGCGGTGTAACGGGAGAGAGAGACAGCGCACGAAGCAGGATTTCTGGTCTTGGGAGGAAATCATGGAAGGAAAAGGACCATGGGCTAAAGTTGGAGTGAATCGCCGCCCATGGGAACAGCTGGAGGCAGCTCGGAGAGCGGAGGAAACGGGAGAGAGGAACCGGCGTTATGAGGGGACGCGTCTAGCACGGAAGCCCGAAAAGCCCGTGAGTACTACCCAAAAATTTCTTGGGGGGCGGCTAAGAGGTAGTGGGCCAAGGGCAGGTAGGAGACCTGCGCCCACTTCCCAGGCTTACCGTGGAGAGCGGGAGTACGGGCAGACACCGTGTTACGCAGTAGAGCGCACGGTGTCTCCTGTACGTGTGCATAGCCCGGTGCGGGTTATTCCACCTCCCCGCACTGGTAGGGCTAGATTGGGCATTGAGCCAGGTGTCATGAGGCCGGCTCAACGCGTCTGGTCTCCAGTGCGTCTCCTCGGGCCGGCTTACATGGCACCAGCCTTACGCATGGTGTCCCCGGTTCGCCTACATAGCCCGGTGCGGGTTATTCCACCTCCCCGCACTGGTCGGGCGACGGGGAGTATTCAACCAGGTAAGGTTGGGCAGGCTCGGTGCTCAAGGGAGCCAGTACGCCTGCACGGTCCGGTATTTCCGGCGCTACCTCCCCGCCCCAGCCCAGTACCACCAGTGCCTACACCACGCACCAGGCATCCGGTGCGTTTCCAGAGCCCTGTTCCTCCTCCACGCACTCTCCCTATGGTTCGTGTCTCCAGCCCAGTGCCTCCAGTTCCGGCACCACGCACTAAGCCTCCTGTGCGTCTCCAGAGCCCTGTACGCACTGTTCCTTCTCCCCGTACTCGTCCTGATGTGCGTGCACTCAGCCCGGTGCCACCAGTGCCGGTACCACGCACCAGGCCTATAGTGCGCTTCGAGAGGTCAGTGTGCCCTGTCCCTGCTCCCCGCACTAGGCTTGAAGTGCGTGTCTCCAGTCCGGTACCTCCAGTTCCGGCACCACGCACCAGGCCTATAGTGCGTCTCAGCCGGCCAGAGTCTGCCGTCTGCCCAGCGGCGCCTGAACTGCCCGTCTGCCCAGCGGCGCCTGAACTGCCCGTCTCCCCAGCGGCGCCTGAACTGCCCGTCTGCCCAGCGGCACCTGAACTGCCCGTCTGCCCAGCGGCGCCTGAACTGCCCGTCTGCCCAGCGGCGCCTGAACTGCCCGTCTGCCCAGCGGCGCCTGAACTGCCCGTCTGCCCAACGCCGTCTGAACTGCCCGTCTGCCCAACGCCGTCTGAACTGTCCGTCTGCCAAGCGCCGCATGAACTGCCTGTCTGTACTGAGCCTTCAAAGCCGCCCGTCTGCCATGAGCCTGCAAAGCCGCCCGTCTGCCATGAGCCTTCAGAGCCGTCCGCCAGACAGGAGCCTGCAAAGCCGCCCGTCTGCCATGAGCCTTCAGAGCCGTCCGCCAGACAGGAGCCGCTAGAGCCTTCCGCCAGACAGGATCAGCCAGAGCCTTCCGCCAGACCGGATCAGCCAGAGCCTTCCGCCAGACCGGATCAGCCAGAGCCTTCCGCCAGACCGGATCAGCCAGAGCCTTCCGCCAGACCGGATCAGCCAGAGCCTTCCGCCAGACCGGATCAGCCAGAGCCTTCCGCCAGACCGGATCAGCCAGAGCCTTCCGCCAGACCGGATCAGCCAGAGCCTTCCGCCAGACCGGATCAGCCAGAGCCGTCAGCGAGCCATGACCAGCCAGAGCCGTCAGCGAGCCATGACCAGCCAGAGCCGTCAGCGAGCCATGACCAGCCAGAGCCGTCAGCGAGCCATGACCAGCCAGAGCCGTCAGCGAGCCATGACCAGCCAGAGCCGTCAGCGAGCCACGACCAGCCAGAGCCGTCAGCGAGCCATGACCAGCCAGAGCCGTCAGTGAGCCATGACCAGCCAGAGCCGTCAGCGAGCCATGACCAGCCAGAGCCGTCAGCCAGTCCGGAGCTGCCGTCCCTCAGTCCGGAGCTATCGTCCCTCAGTCCGGAGCTGCCGTCCCTCAGTCCGGAGCTGCCGTCCCTCAGTCCGGAGCTGCCGTCCCTCAGTCCGGAGCTGCCGTCCCTCAGTCCGGAGCTGCCGTCCCTCAGTCCGGAGCTGCCCCTTATCCTGGTGATGCCCCTTATCCTGGTGATGCCCCTTAATTTAGGTGGGTTTATTTGGAGGGTGGTCATTGAGAGGGGGATACGAAAGCGGGGATTGACTATGGTGGGATGGGAACCACGCCCAGAGCCTGAGCCGCCACCTTGGACAGATGCCCACCCAGACCCTCCCCTAGACTTTTGGTGGTGCGTCCGGAGTTCGCACCTTGAGGGGGGGGGGGTTCTGTCACATTCCTGACCTGTTTTATGTTATTTTTGAATGTGTTTAGTTGGTCAGGGCGTGAGTTGGGGTGGGCATTCTATGTTTTGTGTTTCTATGTTTAGGTCACTTGTAATTAGCCTTATATGGTTCTCAATCAGGGACAGGTGTTTGACGTTTCCTCTGATTGAGAACCATATATAGGTTGGCTGTTCACACTGTTTGTTTGTGGGTGATTGTCTCCTGTGTCTGTGTTTGTTTGCACCACACGGGACTGTTTTGTTTGTGCGTTGTGATGTTTACGTGTGTATTTATGATATTTTCCATTTGTGGAACTTCTGCATCTATTTTGAGTAAAACACTGTGGTTTCACTCAACACCTGTGTCCTGCGCTTGACTCCGATACTTCTCCGCACACAACCCTGACACTCAGTCGTCAGGGAGAGGTTGAAAATGTCAGTGAAGACACTTGCCAGTCGGTCCACGCCAGGCTCTGAGTACAGGTCCTGGTAATCCGAATGTTGACCTGTTTAAAGGTCTTGCTCACATTGGCTACGGAGAGCGTGATCACACAGTCGTCCTGGAGCAGCTGGTGCTCTCATGCATGTTTCAGTGTTGCTTGCCTCAAAGCGAGCATATTAAAAGCTATGTTTTCACCAACCAAAGATGTTTAGTTAAAACTGACTTGTCAAATAAATTAAATATTAAATATAGAAGATGTTCAAGTGAATCGTTAGATTCAGATAAAAGTGTGGTTGGTGGTTCTTTATTCCAGGTCAGAGCACAGAGGGGCGAGGGGGGGGGGGGTGAGAGGAAAGAGAAAAGGAAAGAGTGAGAAGAGATTTTTGTGGGGGGGGTTGCAGGCAAAATATCTATAACGCTGCAGGCTTTCATTTAATTTTTAATCATAGTGAAAATAAATTAGAACGCACTTAATACCCCGAGGTTTTGGAGAATAGCATCTTTCCAGATCTTTCCAGCATTTGATACATGCCCTTTACAGTAGACACAAAGGATCCTTCAAGCAGTCAATGATCCAACTTCCTTCATCAATATTTTAGTGTGTGTGTGTGTGTGTGTGTGTGTGTGTGTGTGTGTGTGTGTGTGTGTGTGTGTGTGTGTGTGTGTGTGTGTACGTGTACCCCTACTAAAGAAATCTCTCATGTGTCTGATCTTCCAGTAATCAATAGGTCAATTGATCACCCTGTTGGACTGTATGATGGACTGTATCTTGGACTGTATGATGGACTGTATGTTAGACTGTATGATGGACTGTATGTTGGACTGTATGATGGACTGTATCTTGGACTGTATGATGGACTGTATGTTAGACTGTATGATGGACTGTATGTTGGACTGTATGATGGACTGTATGTTGGACTGTATGTTAGACTGTATGTTAGACTGTATGATGGACTGTATGTTGGACTGTATGATGGACTGTATGTTAGACTGTATGTTAGACTGTATGTTAGACTGTATGTTAGACTGTATGTTAGACTGTATGTTGGACTGTATGTTAGACTGTATGATGGACTGTATGATGGACTGTATGTTAGACTGTATGTTAGACTGTATGTTAGACTGTATGTTAGACTGTATGTTAGACTGTATGTTGGACTGTGTTTTATATGCTGGACTGTATGTTAGACTGTATGTTAGACTGTATGATGGACTGTATGATGGACTGTATGATGGACTGTATGATGGACTGTATGTTAGACTGTATGATGGACTGTATGATGGACTGTATGATGGACTGTATGTTAGACTGTATGATGGACTGTATGTTGGACTGTATGATGGACTGTATGGTGGACTGTATGTTAGACTGTATGTTAGACTGTATGATGGACTGTATGTTGGACTGTATGATGGACTGTATGTTAGACTGTATGTTAGACTGTATGTTAGACTGTATGTTAGACTGTATGTTAGACTGTATGTTAGACTGTATGTTAGACTGTATGTTAGACTGTATGTTGGACTGTATGTTAGACTGTATGATGGACTGTATGATGGACTGTATGTTAGACTGTATGTTAGACTGTATGTTAGACTGTATGTTAGACTGTATGTTGGACTGTGTTATATATGCTGGACTGTATGTTAGACTGTATGTTAGACTGTATGATGGACTGTATGATGGACTGTATGATGGACTGTATGTTAGACTGTATGATGGACTATATGATGGACTGTATGATGGACTGTATGATGGACTGTATGATGGACTGTATGTTGGACTGTATGTTAGACTGTATGTTGGACTGTATGTTGGACTGTATGGTGGACTGTATGATGGACTGTATGTTAGACTGTATGATGGACTGTATGTTGGACTGTATGATGGACTGTATGTTGGACTGTATGATGGACTGTATGATGGACTGTATGTTGGACTGTATGTTGGACTGTATGATGGACTGTATGTTGGACTGTATGTTGGACTGTATGATGGACTGTATGATGGACTGTATGTTGGACTGTGTTTTATATGTTGGACTGTATGTTGGACTGTATGATGGACTGTATGATGGACTGTATGTTGGACTGTATGATGGACTGTATGTTAGACTGTATGTTAGACTGTATGTGTGTGTGTGTGTGTGTGTGTGTGTGTGTGTGTGTGTGTGTGTGTGTGTGTGTGTGTGTGTGTGTGTGTGTGTACGTGTACCCCTACTAAAGAAATCTCTCATGTGTCTGATCTTCCAGTAATCAATAGGTCAATTGATCACCCTGTTGGACTGTATGATGGACTGTATCTTGGACTGTATGATGGACTGTATGTTAGACTGTATGATGGACTGTATGTTGGACTGTATGATGGACTGTATCTTGGACTGTATGATGGACTGTATGTTAGACTGTATGATGGACTGTATGTTGGACTGTATGATGGACTGTATGTTGGACTGTATGTTAGACTGTATGTTAGACTGTATGATGGACTGTATGTTGGACTGTATGATGGACTGTATGTTAGACTGTATGTTAGACTGTATGTTAGACTGTATGTTAGACTGTATGTTAGACTGTATGTTAGACTGTATGTTGGACTGTATGTTAGACTGTATGATGGACTGTATGTTAGACTGTATGTTAGACTGTATGTTAGACTGTATGTTAGACTGTATGTTAGACTGTATGTTGGACTGTGTTTTATATGCTGGACTGTATGTTAGACTGTATGTTAGACTGTATGATGGACTGTATGATGGACTGTATGATGGACTGTATGTTAGACTGTATGATGGACTGTATGATGGACTGTATGATGGACTGTATGTTAGACTGTATGATGGACTGTATGTTGGACTGTATGATGGACTGTATCTTGGACTGTATGATGGACTGTATGTTAGACTGTATGATGGACTGTATGTTGGACTGTATGATGGACTGTATGTTGGACTGTATGTTAGACTGTATGTTAGACTGTATGTTAGACTGTATGTTAGACTGTATGTTAGACTGTATGTTAGACTGTATGTTGGACTGTATGTTAGACTGTATGATGGACTGTATGATGGACTGTATGTTAGACTGGACTGTATGATGGACTGTATGATGGACTGTATGATGGACTGTATGTTAGACTGTATGTTAGACTGTATGTTAGACTGTATGTTAGACTGTATGATGGACTGTATGTTAGACTGTATGATGGACTGTATGATGGACTGTATGTTGGACTGTATGATGGACTGTATGTTGGACTGTATGATGGACTGTATGATGGACTGTATGATGGACTGTATGATGGACTGTATGATGGACTGTATGATGGACTGTATGTTGGACTGTATGATGGACTGTATGATGGACTGTATGTTAGACTGTATGTTAGACTGTATGTTGGACTGTATGTTGGACTGTATGATGGACTGTATGATGGACTGTATGTTGGACTGTATGATGGACTATATGATGGACTGTATGGTGGACTGTATGATGGACTGTATGATGGACTGTATGTTGGACTGTATGATGGACTGTATGTTGGACTGTATGATGGACTGTATAATGGACTGTATGTTAGACTGTATGATGGACTGTATGATGGACTGTATGATGGACTGTATGTTAGACTGTATGATGGACTGTATGATGGACTGTATGATGGACTGTATGATGGACTGTATGATGGACTGTATGATGGACTGTATGATGGACTGTATGTTGGACTGTATGTTAGACTGTATGTTGGACTGTATGTTAGACTGTATGTTGGACTGTGTTTTAGACTGTATGTTAGACTGTATGATGGACTGTATGTTGGACTGTATGTTAGACTGTATGATGGACTGTATGATGTACTGTATGTTGGACTGTATGATGGACTGTATGATGGACTGTATGTTAGACTGTATGTTAGACTGTATGTTGGACTGTATGATGGACTGTATGTTAGACTGTATGATGGACTGTATGTTGGACTGTATGTTGGACTGTATGATGGACTGTATGATGTACTGTATGTTGGACTGTATGATGGACTGTATGATGGACTGTATGTTAGACTGTATGATGGACTGTATGATGGACTGTATGTTAGACTGTATGATGGACTGTATGTTAGACTGTATGATGGACTGTATGTTAGACTGTATGATGGACTGTATGATGGACTGTATGATGGACTGTATGTTAGACTGTATGTTAGACTGTATGTTAGACTGTATGTTAGACTGTATGATGGACTGTATGTTAGACTGTATGATGGGCTGTATGATGGACTGTATGATGGACTGTATGTTAGACTGTATGATGGACTGTATGTTAGACTGTATGATGGACTGTATGATGGACTGTATGTTAGACTGTATGATGGACTGTATGTTAGACTGTATGATGGACTGTATGATGGACTGTATGATGGACTGTATGTTTTTAATTTTTTTTATTTTTATTTAACCTTTATTTAACCAGGTAGGCAAATTGAGAACACGTTCTCATTTACAATTGCGACCTGGCCAAGATAAAGCAAAGCAGTTCGACACATACAACAACACATAGTTACACATGGAGTAAGACAAACATATAGTCAATAATACAGTGAAAAAAATAAGTCTATATACAATGTGAGCAAGTGAGGTGAGATAAGGGAGGTGAAGGCAAACAAATATATGTATAAATAAATAAAAATATAAAAAGGCCATGGAGGCGAAGTGAATACAACACAGCAAGTAAAATAAAAACTAAAAAACACTGGAATGGTTGGTTTGCAGTGGAAGAAAGCGCAAAGTAGAGACAGAAATAATGGGGTGCAAAGGAGCAAAATAAATAAATAAATAAATACAGTAGGTAAAGAGGTAGTTGTTTGGGCTAAATTATAGATGGGCTATGTACAGGTGCAGTAATCTATGAGCTGCTCTGACAGCTGGTGCTTAAAGCTAGTGAGGGAGATAAGTGTTTCCAGTTTCAGAGATTTTTGTAGTTCGTTCCAGTCATTGGCAGCAGAGAACTGGAAGGAGAGGCGTCCAAAGGAAGAATTGGTTTTGGGGGTGACTAGAGAGATATACCTGCTGGAGCGCGTGCTACAGGTAGGTGCTGCTATGGTGACCAGCGAGCTGAGATAAGGGGGGACTTTACCTAGCAGGGTCTTGTAGATGACCTGGAACCAGTGGGTTTGGCGACGAGTATGAAGCGAGGGCCAGCCAACGAGAGTGTACAGGTCGCAGTGGTGGGTAGTATATGGGGCTTTGGTGACAAAACGGATGGCACTGTGATAGACTGCATCCAATTTATTGAGTAGGGTTTTGGAGGCTATTTTGTAAGTGACATCACCGAAGTCGAGGATTGGTAGGATGGTCAGTTTTACAAGGGTATGTTTGGCAGCATGAGTAAAGGATGCTTTGTTGCGGAATAGGAAGCCAATTCTAGATTTGACTTTGGATTGGAGATGTTTGATGTGAGTCTGGAAGGAGAGTTTACAGTCTAACCAGACACCTAGGTATTTGTAGTTGTCCACATATTCTAAGTCAGAGCCGTCCAGAGTAGTGATGTTGGACAGGCGGGCAGGTGCAGGCAGCGATCGGTTGAAGAGCATGCATTTAGTTTTACTTGTATTTAAGAGCAATTGGAGGCCACGGAAGGAGAGTTGTATGGCATTGAAGCTCGCCTGGAGGGTTGTTAACACAGTGTCAAAAGAAGGGCCAGAAGTATACAGAATAGTGTCGTCTGCGTAGAGGTGGATCAGAGAATCACCAGCAGCAAGAGCGACATCATTGATGTATACAGAGAAGAGAGTCGGTCCAAGAATTGAACCCTGTGGCACCCCCATAGAGACTGCCAGAGGCCCGGACAACAGACCCTCCGATTTGACACACTGAACTCGATCAGAGAAGTAGTTGGTGAACCAGGCGAGGCAATCATTAGAGAAACCAAGGCTGTCGAGTCTGCCGATGAGGATGTGGTGATTGACAGAGTCAAAAGCCTTGGTTTTGATGGACTGTATGATGGACTGTATGATGGACTGTATGATGGACTGTATGATGGACTGTATGATGGACTGTATGTTAGACTGTATGATGGACTGTATGTTAGACTGTATGATGGACTGTATGTTAGACTGTATGATGGACTGTATGATGGACTGTATGATGGACTGTATGATGGACTGTATGATGGACTGTATGATGGACTGTATGATGGACTGTATGTTAGACTGTATGATGGACTGTATGTTAGACTGTATGATGGACTGTATGATGGACTGTATGATGGACTGTATGTTAGACTGTATGATGGACTGTATGATGGACTGTATGTTGGACTGTGTTTTATATGCTGGACTGTATGTTGGACTGTATGATGGACTGTATGATGGACTGTATGTTGGACTGTATGTTGGACTGTATGATGGACTGTATGTTGGACTGTATGTTAGACTGTATGTTGGACTGTATGTTAGACTGTATGATGGACTGTATGATGGACTGTATGTTGGACTGTATGTTGGACTGTATGATGGACTGTATGATGGACTGTATGTTGGACTGTATGTTGGACTGTATGTTAGACTGTATGATGGGCTGTATGTTAGACTGTATGTTGGACTGTATGATGGACTGTATGTTAGACTGTATGATGGACTGTATGTTGGACTTTATGTTGGACTGTATGATGGACTGTATGTTAGACTGTATGATGGACTGTATGTTACTGTATGATGTACTGTATGTTAGACTGTATGATGGACTGTATGATGGACTGTATGATGGACTGTATGTTAGACTGTATGTTAGACTGTATGTTAGACTGTATGTTAGACTGTATGTTGGACTGTGTTTTATATGCTGGACTGTATGTTAGACTGTATGTTAGACTGTATGATGGACTGTATGATGGACTGTATGATGGACTGTATGATGGACTGTATGTTAGACTGTATGATGGACTGTATGATGGACTGTATGATGGACTGTATGATGGACTGTATGATGGACTGTATGATGGACTGTATGTTGGACTGTATGTTAGACTGTATGTTGGACTGTATGTTAGACTGTATGGTGGACTGTATGATGGACTGTATGTTAGACTGTATGATGGACTGTATGTTGGACTGTATGATGGACTGTATGTTGGACTGTATGATGGACTGTATGATGGACTGTATGTTGGACTGTATGTTGGACTGTATGATGGACTGTATGTTGGACTGTATGTTGGACTGTATGATGGACTGTATGATGGACTGTATGTTGGACTGTGTTTTATATGTTGGACTGTATGTTGGACTGTATGATGGACTGTATGATGGACTGTATGTTGGACTGTATGATGGACTGTATGTTAGACTGTATGTTAGACTGTATGTGTGTGTGTGTGTGTGTGTGTGTGTGTGTGTGTGTGTGTGTGTGTGTGTGTGTGTGTGTGTGTGTGTGTGTGTGTGTGTGTGTGTGTGTGACGTGTACCCCTACTAAAGAAATCTCTCATGTGTCTGATCTTCCAGTAATCAATAGGTCAATTGATCACCCTGTTGGACTGTATGATGGACTGTATCTTGGACTGTATGATGGACTGTATTTTAGACTGTATGATGGACTGTATGTTGGACTGTATGATGGACTGTATCTTGGACTGTATGATGGACTGTATGTTAGACTGTATGATGGACTGTATGTTGGACTGTATGATGGACTGTATGTTGGACTGTATGTTAGACTGTATGTTAGACTGTATGATGGACTGTATGTTGGACTGTATGATGGACTGTATGTTAGACTGTATGTTAGACTGTATGTTAGACTGTATGTTAGACTGTATGTTAGACTGTATGTTAGACTGTATGTTAGACTGTATGTTGGACTGTATGTTAGACTGTATGATGGACTGTATGATGGACTGTATGTTAGACTGTATGTTAGACTGTATGTTAGACTGTATGTTAGACTGTATGTTAGACTGTATGTTGGACTGTGTTTTATATGCTGGACTGTATGTTAGACTGTATGTTAGACTGTATGATGGACTGTATGATGGACTGTATGATGGACTGTATGTTAGACTGTATGATGGACTGTATGATGGACTGTATGATGGACTGTATGTTAGACTGTATGATGGACTGTATGTTGGACTGTATGATGGACTGTATCTTGGACTGTATGATGGACTGTATGTTAGACTGTATGATGGACTGTATGTTGGACTGTATGATGGACTGTATGTTGGACTGTATGTTAGACTGTATGTTAGACTGTATGATGGACTGTATGTTGGACTGTATGTTAGACTGTATGTTAGACTGTATGTTAGACTGTATGTTAGACTGTATGTTAGACTGTATGTTAGACTGTATGTTGGACTGTATGTTAGACTGTATGATGGACTGTATGATGGACTGTATGTTAGACTGGACTGTATGATGGACTGTATGATGGACTGTATGATGGACTGTATGATGGACTGTATGTTAGACTGTATGTTAGACTGTATGTTAGACTGTATGTTAGACTGTATGTTAGACTGTATGTTAGACTGTATGATGGACTGTATGTTAGACTGTATGATGGACTGTATGATGGACTGTATGTTGGACTGTATGATGGACTGTATGTTGGACTGTATGATGGACTGTATGATGGACTGTATGATGGACTGTATGATGGACTGTATGATGGACTGTATGATGGACTGTATGATGGACTGTATGTTGGACTGTATGATGGACTGTATGATGGACTGTATGTTAGACTGTATGTTAGACTGTATGTTGGACTGTATGTTGGACTGTATGATGGACTGTATGATGGACTGTATGTTGGACTGTATGATGGACTGTATGATGGACTGTATGGTGGACTGTATGATGGACTGTATGATGGACTGTATGTTGGACTGTATGATGGACTGTATGTTGGACTGTATGATGGACTGTATGATGGACTGTATGTTAGACTGTATGATGGACTGTATGATGGACTGTATGATGGACTGTATGTTAGACTGTATGATGGACTGTATGATGGACTGTATGATGGACTGTATGATGGACTGTATGTTGGACTGTATGTTAGACTGTATGTTGGACTGTATGTTAGACTGTATGTTGGACTGTGTTTTAGACTGTATGTTGGACTGTATGATGGACTGTATGTTGGACTGTATGTTAGACTGTATGCTGGACTGTATGTTAGACTGTATGTTGGACTGTATGATGGACTGTATGTTAGACTGTATGATGGACTGTATGTTGGACTGTATGATGGACTGTATGATGTACTGTATGTTGGACTGTATGATGGACTGTATGATGGACTGTATGTTAGACTGTATGATGGACTGTATGATGGACTGTATGTTAGACTGTATGATGGACTGTATGTTAGACTGTATGATGGACTGTATGTTAGACTGTATGATGGGCTGTATGATGGACTGTATGATGGACTGTATGTTAGACTGTATGATGGACTGTATGTTAGACTGTATGATGGACTGTATGATGGACTGTATGTTAGACTGTATGATGGACTGTATGTTAGACTGTATGATGGACTGTATGATGGACTGTATGATGGACTGTATGATGGACTGTATGTTTTTAATTTTTTAATTTTTTATTTAACCTTTATTTAACCAGGTAGGCAAATTGAGAACACGTTCTCATTTACAATTGCGACCTGGCCAAGATAAAGCAAAGCAGTTCGACACATACAACAACACATAGTTACACATGGAGTAAGACAAACATATAGTCAATAATACAGTGAAAAAAATAAGTCTATATACAATGTGAGCAAGTGAGGTGAGATAAGGGAGGTGAAGGCAAACAAATATATGTATAAATAAATAAAAATATAAAAAGGCCATGGAGGCGAAGTGAATACAACACAGCAAGTAAAATAAAAACTAAAAAACACTGGAATGGTTGGTTTGCAGTGGAAGAAAGCGCAAAGTAGAGACAGAAATAATGGGGTGCAAAGGAGCAAAATAAATAAATAAATAAATACAGTAGGTAAAGAGGTAGTTGTTTGGGCTAAATTATAGATGGGCTATGTACAGGTGCAGTAATCTATGAGCTGCTCTGACAGCTGGTGCTTAAAGCTAGTGAGGGAGATAAGTGTTTCCAGTTTCAGAGATTTTTGTAGTTCGTTCCAGTCATTGGCAGCAGAGAACTGGAAGGAGAGGCGTCCAAAGGAAGAATTGGTTTTGGGGGTGACTAGAGAGATATACCTGCTGGAGCGCGTGCTACAGGTAGGTGCTGCTATGGTGACCAGCGAGCTGAGATAAGGGGGGACTTTACCTAGCAGGGTCTTGTAGATGACCTGGAACCAGTGGGTTTGGCGACGAGTATGAAGCGAGGGCCAGCCAACGAGAGTGTACAGGTCGCAGTGGTGGGTAGTATATGGGGCTTTGGTGACAAAACGGATGGCACTGTGATAGACTGCATCCAATTTATTGAGTAGGGTTTTGGAGGCTATTTTGTAAGTGACATCACCGAAGTCGAGGATTGGTAGGATGGTCAGTTTTACAAGGGTATGTTTGGCAGCATGAGTAAAGGATGCTTTGTTGCGGAATAGGAAGCCAATTCTAGATTTGACTTTGGATTGGAGATGTTTGATGTGAGTCTGGAAGGAGAGTTTACAGTCTAACCAGACACCTAGGTATTTGTAGTTGTCCACATATTCTAAGTCAGAGCCGTCCAGAGTAGTGATGTTGGACAGGCGGGCAGGTGCAGGCAGCGATCGGTTGAAGAGCATGCATTTAGTTTTACTTGTATTTAAGAGCAATTGGAGGCCACGGAAGGAGAGTTGTATGGCATTGAAGCTCGCCTGGAGGGTTGTTAACACAGTGTCAAAAGAAGGGCCAGAAGTATACAGAATAGTGTCGTCTGCGTAGAGGTGGATCAGAGAATCACCAGCAGCAAGAGCGACATCATTGATGTATACAGAGAAGAGAGTCGGTCCAAGAATTGAACCCTGTGGCACCCCCATAGAGACTGCCAGAGGCCCGGACAACAGACCCTCCGATTTGACACACTGAACTCGATCAGAGAAGTAGTTGGTGAACCAGGCGAGGCAATCATTAGAGAAACCAAGGCTGTCGAGTCTGCCGATGAGGATGTGGTGATTGACAGAGTCAAAAGCCTTGGTTTTGATGGACTGTATGATGGACTGTATGATGGACTGTATGATGGACTGTATGATGGACTGTATGATGGACTGTATGTTAGACTGTATGATGGACTGTATGTTAGACTGTATGATGGACTGTATGTTGGACTGTATGATGGACTGTATGATGGACTGTATGATGGACTGTATGATGGACTGTATGATGGACTGTATGATGGACTGTATGTTAGACTGTATGATGGACTGTATGTTAGACTGTATGATGGACTGTATGATGGACTGTATGATGGACTGTATGATGGACTGTATGATGGACTGTATGTTAGACTGTATGATGGACTGTATGATGGACTGTATGTTGGACTGTGTTTTATATGCTGGACTGTATGTTGGACTGTATGATGGACTGTATGATGGACTGTATGTTGGACTGTATTTTGGACTGTATGATGGACTGTATGTTGGACTGTATGTTAGACTGTATGTTGGACTGTATGTTAGACTGTATGATGGACTGTATGATGGACTGTATGTTGGACTGTATGTTGGACTGTATGATGGACTGTATGATGGACTGTATGTTGGACTGTATGTTGGACTGTATGTTAGACTGTATGATGGGCTGTATGTTAGACTGTATGTTGGACTGTATGATGGACTGTATGTTGGACTGTATGATGGACTGTATGATGGACTGTATGTTGGACTGTATGATGGACTGTATGATGGACTGTATGGTGGACTGTATGATGGACTGTATGATGGACTGTATGTTGGACTGTATGATGGACTGTATGTTGGACTGTATGATGGACTGTATGATGGACTGTATGTTAGACTGTATGATGGACTGTATGATGGACTGTATGATGGACTGTATGTTAGACTGTATGATGGACTGTATGATGGACTGTATGATGGACTGTATGATGGACTGTATGTTGGACTGTATGTTAGACTGTATGTTGGACTGTATGTTAGACTGTATGTTGGACTGTGTTTTAGACTGTATGTTAGACTGTATGATGGACTGTATGTTGGACTGTATGTTAGACTGTATGATGGACTGTATGTTAGACTGTATGTTAGACTGTATGTTGGACTGTATGATGGACTGTATGTTAGACTGTATGATGGACTGTATGTTGGACTGTATGTTGGACTGTATGATGGACTGTATGATGTACTGTATGTTGGACTGTATGATGGACTGTATGATGGACTGTATGTTAGACTGTATGATGGACTGTATGATGGACTGTATGTTAGACTGTATGATGGACTGTATGTTAGACTGTATGATGGACTGTATGTTAGACTGTATGATGGGCTGTATGATGGACTGTATGATGGACTGTATGTTAGACTGTATGATGGACTGTATGTTAGACTGTATGATGGACTGTATGATGGACTGTATGTTAGACTGTATGATGGACTGTATGTTAGACTGTATGATGGACTGTATGATGGACTGTATGATGGACTGTATGATGGACTGTATGTTTTTAATTTTTTTTATTTTTATTTAACCTTTATTTAACCAGGTAGGCAAATTGAGAACACGTTCTCATTTACAATTGCGACCTGGCCAAGATAAAGCAAAGCAGTTCGACACATACAACAACACATAGTTACACATGGAGTAAGACAAACATATAGTCAATAATACAGTGAAAAAAATAAGTCTATATACAATGTGAGCAAGTGAGGTGAGATAAGGGAGGTGAAGGCAAACAAATATATGTATAAATAAATAAAAATATAAAAAGGCCATGGAGGCGAAGTGAATACAACACAGCAAGTAAAATAAAAACTAAAAAACACTGGAATGGTTGGTTTGCAGTGGAAGAAAGCGCAAAGTAGAGACAGAAATAATGGGGTGCAAAGGAGCAAAATAAATAAATAAATAAATACAGTAGGTAAAGAGGTAGTTGTTTGGGCTAAATTATAGATGGGCTATGTACAGGTGCAGTAATCTATGAGCTGCTCTGACAGCTGGTGCTTAAAGCTAGTGAGGGAGATAAGTGTTTCCAGTTTCAGAGATTTTTGTAGTTCGTTCCAGTCATTGGCAGCAGAGAACTGGAAGGAGAGGCGTCCAAAGGAAGAATTGGTTTTGGGGGTGACTAGAGAGATATACCTGCTGGAGCGCGTGCTACAGGTAGGTGCTGCTATGGTGACCAGCGAGCTGAGATAAGGGGGGACTTTACCTAGCAGGGTCTTGTAGATGACCTGGAACCAGTGGGTTTGGCGACGAGTATGAAGCGAGGGCCAGCCAACGAGAGTGTACAGGTCGCAGTGGTGGGTAGTATATGGGGCTTTGGTGACAAAACGGATGGCACTGTGATAGACTGCATCCAATTTATTGAGTAGGGTTTTGGAGGCTATTTTGTAAGTGACATCACCGAAGTCGAGGATTGGTAGGATGGTCAGTTTTACAAGGGTATGTTTGGCAGCATGAGTAAAGGATGCTTTGTTGCGGAATAGGAAGCCAATTCTAGATTTGACTTTGGATTGGAGATGTTTGATGTGAGTCTGGAAGGAGAGTTTACAGTCTAACCAGACACCTAGGTATTTGTAGTTGTCCACATATTCTAAGTCAGAGCCGTCCAGAGTAGTGATGTTGGACAGGCGGGCAGGTGCAGGCAGCGATCGGTTGAAGAGCATGCATTTAGTTTTACTTGTATTTAAGAGCAATTGGAGGCCACGGAAGGAGAGTTGTATGGCATTGAAGCTCGCCTGGAGGGTTGTTAACACAGTGTCAAAAGAAGGGCCAGAAGTATACAGAATAGTGTCGTCTGCGTAGAGGTGGATCAGAGAATCACCAGCAGCAAGAGCGACATCATTGATGTATACAGAGAAGAGAGTCGGTCCAAGAATTGAACCCTGTGGCACCCCCATAGAGACTGCCAGAGGCCCGGACAACAGACCCTCCGATTTGACACACTGAACTCGATCAGAGAAGTAGTTGGTGAACCAGGCGAGGCAATCATTAGAGAAACCAAGGCTGTCGAGTCTGCCGATGAGGATGTGGTGATTGACAGAGTCAAAAGCCTTGGTTTTGATGGACTGTATGATGGACTGTATGATGGACTGTATGATGGACTGTATGATGGACTGTATGATGGACTGTATGTTAGACTGTATGATGGACTGTATGTTAGACTGTATGATGGACTGTATGTTAGACTGTATGATGGACTGTATGATGGACTGTATGATGGACTGTATGATGGACTGTATGATGGACTGTATGATGGACTGTATGATGGACTGTATGTTAGACTGTATGATGGACTGTATGTTAGACTGTATGATGGACTGTATGATGGACTGTATGATGGACTGTATGATGGACTGTATGTTAGACTGTATGATGGACTGTATGATGGACTGTATGTTGGACTGTGTTTTATATGCTGGACTGTATGTTGGACTGTATGATGGACTGTATGATGGACTGTATGTTGGACTGTATGTTGGACTGTATGATGGACTGTATGTTGGACTGTATGTTAGACTGTATGTTGGACTGTATGTTAGACTGTATGATGGACTGTATGATGGACTGTATGTTGGACTGTATGTTGGACTGTATGATGGACTGTATGATGGACTGTATGTTGGACTGTATGTTGGACTGTATGTTAGACTGTATGATGGGCTGTATGTTAGACTGTATGTTGGACTGTATGATGGACTGTATGTTAGACTGTATGATGGACTGTATGTTGGACTGTATGTTGGACTGTATGATGGACTGTATGTTAGACTGTATGATGGACTGTATGTTACTGTATGATGGACTGTATGTTAGACTGTATGATGGACTGTATGATGGACTGTATGATGGACTGTATGTTAGACTGTATGTTAGACTGTATGATGGACTGTATGATGGACTGTATGTTGGACTGTGTTTTATATGCTGGACTGTATGTTGGACTGTATGATGGACTGTATGATGGACTGTATGTTGGACTGTATGATGGACTGTATGTTAGACTGTATGATGGACTGTATGTTGGACTGTATGTTGGACTGTATGTTGGACTGTATGTTGGACTGTATGATGGACTGTATGTTGGACTGTATGTTGGACTGTATGATGGACTGTATGTTGGACTGTATGATGGACTGTATGTTGGACTGTGTTTTATATGCTGGACTGTATGTTGGACTGTATGTTAGACTGTATGATGGACTGTATGTTAGACTGTATGTTGGACTGTATGATGGACTGTATGTTAGACTGTATGATGGACTGTATGTTAGACTGTATGATGGACTGTATGTTGGACTGTATGTTAGAATGTATGATGGACTGTATGATGGACTGTATGATGGACTGTATGTTAGACTGTATGATGGACTGTATGTTAGACTGTATGATGGACTGTATGATGGACTGTATGTTAGACTGTATGATGGACTGTATGTTAGACTGTATGATGGACTGTATGTTAGACTGTATGATGGACTGTATGATGGACTGTATGATGGACTGTATGTTGGACTGTGTTTTATATGCTGGACTGTATGTTGGACTGTATGTTGAACTGTATGATGGACTGTATGTTGGACTGTATGATGGACTGTATGTTAGACTGTATGTTGGACTGTATGATGGACTGTATGTTAGACTGTATGTTAGACTGTATGATGGACTGTATGATGGACTGTATGTTGGACTGTATGTTGGACTGTATGATGGACTGTATGATGGACTGTATTTTGGACTGTATGATGGACTGTATGTTAGACTGTATGGTGGACTGTATGTTGGACTGTATGTTGGACTGTATGATGGACTGTATGTTAGACTGTATGTGAGACTGTATGATGGACTGTATGATGGACTGTATGTTGGACTGTATGATGGACTGTATGATGGACTTTATGTTGGACTGTATGATGGACTGTATGTTGGACTGTATGTTGGACTGTATGATGGACTGTATGATGGACTGTATGTTAGACTGTATGATGGACTGTATGATGGACTGTATGTTGGACTGTATGTTGGACTGTATGATGGACTGTATGTTAGACTGTATGATGGACTGTATGATGGACTGTATGTTAGACTGTATGATGGACTGTATGATGGACTGTATGATGGACTGTATGATGGACTGTATGTTAGACTGTATGATGGACTGTATGTTAGACTGTATGATGGACTGTATGATGGACTGTATGTTGGACTGTATGATGGACTGTATGTTAGACTGTATGATGGACTGTATGATGGACTGTATGTTAGACTGTATGATGGACTGTATGATGGACTGTATGTTGGACTGTATGATGGACTGTATGATGGACTGTATGTTAGACTGTATGATGGACTGTATGATGGACTGTATGTTGGACTGTATGATGGACTGTATGATGGACTGTATGATGGACTGTATGTTAGACTGTATGATGGACTGTATGTTGGACTGTATGATGGACTGTATGATGGACTGTATGTTAGACTGTATGATGGACTGTATGATGGACTGTATGATGGACTGTATGATGTATGGATTTTATTTAACCTTTATTTAACTAGGCCAGTCAGTTAAGAACACATTGTTATTGACGGTGACGGCCTACCAAAAGGCAAAAGGCCTCCTGCGGGGACGGGGGCTGGGATTAAAAATAAAATAAAAATACAAAAATAGGACAAAACACACATCACAACAAGAGAGACAACACAACACTACATAAAGAGAGACCTAAGACAACAACATAGCAAGGCAGCAACACATGACAACACAACATGGTAGCAACACAACATGACAACAACATGGTAGCAACACATCATGACAACAACATGGTAGCAACACATCATGACAACACAGCATGGCAGCAACACATGGCAGCAGCACAACATGGTAGCAGCACAAAACCTGCTACAAACATTATTGGGCACAGACAACAGAACAAAGGGCAAGAAGATCGAGACAACAATACATCACGTGATGCAGCCACAACTGTCAGTAAGTGTAAGAGTGTGATTGAGTCTTTGAATGAAGAGATTGAGATAAAACTGTCCAGTTTGAGTGTTTGTTGCAGCTCGTTCCAGTCACTAGTTGCAGTGAACTGAAAAGAAGAGCGACTCAGGGATGTGTGTGTGTCACGTTCCTGACCTGTTTTCTGTTGTTTTGTATGTGTGTGATGGTCAGGGCGTGAGTTTTGGGTGGGCAGTCTATGTTTGCTGTTTCTATGTTGGTTTTGGGTTGCCTGGTATGGCTCTTAATTAGAGGCAGGTGTTTTGCGTTTTCCTCTAATTGAGAGTCATATTAAGGTAGGTTGTTCTCACTGTTTGTTTGTGGGTGATTGTCGCTGTGTCTGTGTTTGTTGCACCACACGGTACTGTCTCGTCTCGGTCGTTCCTGTTCATGTGTTCTTCGTTTCATGTAAGTTCGTAGTTTAGGTCTGTCTACATCGTTTTGTTATTTTGTTAGTTATATCAAGTATAGTTCGTTTTCGTCTTTGTCTGTTTTGTTTATTTAATAAATCAATATGTCATCACAACCCGCTGCATTTTGGTTCAATCCCTGCTCCTCCTCTTCGGATGAAGAGGAGGAGGAAAACCGTAACAGTGTGCTTTGGGGACCTTTAACAGAATGTGACTGGCAGAACGGGTGTTGTATGTGGAGGATGAGGGCTGCAGTAGATATCTCAGATAGGGGGAGTGAGGCCTAACAGGGTTTTATAAATATGCATCAACCAGTGGGTCTTGCGACCGATATAAAGAGATTACCCGTTTTCAGAGGAGTATAGAGTGCAGTGATGTGTCCTATAAGGAGCATTGGTGGAAAATCTGATGGCCGAATGTTAAAGAACATCTAGCCACTCGAGAGCACCCTTACCTGCCGATCTATAAATTATGTCTCCGTAATCTAGCATGGGTAGGATGGTCATCTGAATCAGGGTTAGTTTGGCAGCTGGGGTGAAAGAGGAGCGATTACGATAGAGGAAACCAAGTCTAGATGTAACTTTAGCCTGCAGCTTTGATATGTGCTGAAAGAAGGACAGTGCACCGTCTAGCCATATTCCCAAGTACTTGTATGAGGTGACTACCTCAAGCTCTAAACCCTCAGAGGTAGTAATCACACCTGTGGGGAGAGGGGCATTCTTCTGACCAAACCACATGACCTTTGTTTTGGAGGTGTTCAGAACAAGGTTAAGAGCAGAGAAAGTTTGTTGGACACTAAGAAAGCTTTGTTGTAGAGCATTTATCACAAAATCCAGGGAGGGGCCAGCTGAGTATAAGACTGTATCATCTGCATATAAATGGATGAGAGTGCTTCCTACTGCCTGAGCTATGTTGTTGATGTAAATTGAGAAGGGCGTGGGGCCGAGGATCGAGCCTTGGGGTACTCCCTTGGTGACAGGCAGTAGGTGAGACAGCAGATGTTCTGACTTTATACACTGCACTCTTTGAGAGAGGTAGTTAGCAAACCAGGCCAAAGACCCCTCAGAGACACCAATACTCCTTAGCCGGCACACAAGAATGGAATGTTCTACCGTATCAAAAGCTTTGGCCAAGTCAATAAAAATAGCAGCACAACATTGCTTAGAATCAAGGGCAATGATGACATCACTGAGGACCTTTAAGGTTGCAGTGACACATCCATAACCTGAAACCAGATTGCATACTAGAGTGAATACTATAGACATCAAGAAAGACAGTCAGTTGATTATTGACAAGTTTTTCCAACACTTTTGATAAACAGGGTAAAATAGAAATTGGCCTTTATCTTTTCCATCTCTCTCTGTCTTTCTATCTCTCTCTCCATCTCTCTCTGTCTTCATCTCTCTCTCTCTGTCTTTTCCATCTCTCTCTCTCTGTCTGTCTTTCCATCTCTCTCTCTCGCTCTCTGTCTCTCTCTCTCTCTGTCTTTCCATCTTTCTCTCTGTCTTCATCTCTCTTTGTCTTTTCCTTCTCTGTCGTTCCATCTCTCTCCATCTCTCTCTCTGTCTTTCCATCTCTCTCTCCATCTCTCTCTCTGTCTTTTCCATCCCTCTCTCTGTCTTTTCACATGCGCCGAATACAACAGTGAAATGCTTACTTACAAGCCCTTAACCAACAGGTGTAGACCTTACAGTGAAATGCTTACTTACAAACCCTTAAACAATGCAGTTTTAAGAAAAATACCACACAAAAAAAGAAATAAAGTAACAAATAATTAAAGAGCAGCAGTAAAATAACAATAGCGAGGCTATATGCAGGGGGTACCAGTACAGAGTCAATGTGGAAGCTATATACGGGGTATTATGGTGCAGAGTCAATGTGGAGGCTATATATAGGGGGTACTGGTACAGAGTCAATGTGGAGGCTTTATACAGGGTGTTACGGTACAGAGTCAATGTGGAGGCTATATACAGGGGGTACCGGTACAGAGTCAATGTGGAGGCTATATACAGGGGGTACCGGTACAGAGTCAATGTGCGGGGGCACCGGGTAGTCGAGGTAATTGAGGAAATATGTACATGTAGGTAGAGTTATTAAAGTGACTTATGCATAGATAATAACAGAGAGTAGCAGCAGCGTAGAAGAAGGGATGGGGATATGCAAATAGTCTGGGTAGCCCTATGATTAGATGTTCAGGACTCTTATGGCTTGGGAGTAGAAGCTGTTTAGAAGCCTCTTGGTCACAGACTTGGCGCTCCGGTACCGCTTGCCTGACGGTAGCAGAGAGAACAGTTAATGAATAGGATGACTGGAGCCTTTGACCATTTTTTGGGCCTTCCTCTGACACCGCCTGGTATAGAGGTCCTGGATGGCAGGAAGCTTGGCCCCAGTGATGTACTGGGCCGTACGCACTACCCTCTGTAGTGCCTTGCGGTCGGAGGCCGAGCAGTTACCATACCAGGCAGTGATGTAACCAGTCAGGATGCTCTCGATGGTGTAGCTGTAGAACCTTTTGAGGATCTGAGGACCCATGACAAATCTTTTCAGTCTCCTGAGGAGGAATAGGTTTTGTTGTGCCCTCTTCACGACTGTCTTAGTGTGCTTGGACCATGTTAGTTTGTTGGTGATGTGGACACCAAGGTATTTGAAGTTCTCAACCTGCTCCACTACAGCCATGTCGATGAGAATGGGGGCGTGCTCGATCCTCCTTTTCCTGTAGTCCACAATCATCTCCTTAGTCTTGATCACGTTGAGGGAGAGGTTGTTGTCCTGGCACCACACAGTCAGGACTCTGACCTCCTCCCTATAGGCTGTCTCGTCGTTATCGGTGATCAGGCCTACCACTGTTCCATCTCTCTCTGTCTTTTTTAATCTCTATTTCTCTCTTGTTTCTCCCCCTTGTTTCTCTCTCTTTCCCACACTCCCCCCTCTCCTCCCCATCATAACCTCTCTCTCTAGTCCGAGGTAGACCAGCAGATCGTGGTGGTTCAGGGTCAGGGGTCGGAGGTCAGGAGTGTGAGCGTGCCCTGGTGCAGAAGCTGAGAGAGCGCTGTGAGGACCAGGCTAGGCAGCTCCTGTCTCTGCAGGCTGAGCTGAAGAAGGCTTCTCTTGGACTAGAAGTGTTTGCCATTACTACACAACACTTCTGCCATAAGGTAATAAACTTTATAAATTTGCTTATAAGAAAATATTTGTGAAGCAGCTATATAGTGTTTATGAAGCAGCTATATAGTGTTTATGAAGCAACTATATAGTGTTTATGAAGCAGCTATATAGTGTTTATGAAGCAGCTATATAGTGTTTATGAAGCAGCTATATAGTGTTTATGAAGCAGCTATATAGTGTTTATGGTTTATTGCCACACACACACACACACACACACACACTGTAACGATCGTCTGTTGAATTAGGTGTGGACCAAAGCGCAGCGTTGTAAGTGTTCATGTTATTTTTGTTTAAACAGAACACTAAACAAAATAACAAAGAGAATGAACGAAAACGAAACAGTCCTGTCAGGTGCAGCAACACAAAACAGAAAACAACTACCCACAAAACACAGGTGGGAAAAGGCTACCTAAGTATGGTTCTCAATCAGAGACAACGAAATAGAAAACATAGAACACAAAACATAGAATGCCCACCCCAACTCACGCCCTGACCAAACCAAAATAGAGACATAAAAAGGATCTCTAAGGTCAGGGTGTGACAGTATCCCCCCCCCCCCCCCCCCCAAAGGTGCTGACTCCGGCCGCAAAACCTAAGCCCATAGGGGAGGGTCTGGGTGGGCATCTATCCGCGGTGGCGGTGCTGGTGCGGGACGTGAACCCCGCTCTACCTCAGGCTTGGCCCACTTAAGTGGCGCCTCTGGAGCGGGGACCCTCACCGCCGACCCTGGACTGGGGACCCTCACACCTGTCCTCCGGACAGGAGGGCGACTCTGGCGGCTCCGGACAGGAGGGCGACTCTGACTCTGTCACGTTTCGTTGTTTGTTTTCTGGTTTGTTTAGAAGTTTCACTTTATTAAAAGATGTGGAACTCAACACACGCTGCACCTTGGTCCGTCTTGGTCCACCTTGGTCCCCATTTAGCCATACCCCAGGGTTAGCTGTATTTCTACACACCCCATTTAGCCATACCCTAGGGTTAGCTGTATTTCCACACACCCCATTTAGCCATACCCTAGGGTTAGCTGTATTTCTACACACCCCATTTAGCCATACCCTAGGGTTAGCTGTATTTCCACACACCCCATTTAGCCATACCCCAGGGTTAGCTGTATTTCCACACACCCCATTTAGCCATACCCCAGGGTTAGCTGTATTTCCACACACCCCATTTAGCCATACCCCAGGGTTAGCTGTATTTCCACACACCCCATTTAGCCATACCCTAGGGTTAGCTGTATTTCCACACACCCCATTTAGCCATACCCTAGGGTTAGCTGTATTTCCACACACCCCATTTAGCCATACCCCAGGGTTAGCTGTATTTCCACACACCCCATTTAGCCATACCCCAGGGTTAGCTGTATTTCCACACACCCCATTTAGCCATACCCTAGGTTTAGCTTTATGTCCACACACCCCATTTAGCCATACCCTAGGGTTAGCTGTATTTCCACACACCCCATTTAGCCATACCCTAGGGTTAGCTGTATTTCCACACACCCCATTTAGCCATACCCTAGGGTTAGCTGTATTTCCACACACCCCATTTAGCCATACCCTAGGGTTAGCTGTATTTCCACACACCCCATTTAGCCATACCCTAGGGTTAGCTGTATTTCCACACACCCCATTTAGCCATACCGCAGGGTTAGCTGTATTTCCACACACCCCATTTAGCCATACCCTAGGGTTAGCTGTATTTCCACACACCCCATTTAGCCATACCCTAGGGTTAGCTGTATTTCCACACACCCCATTTAGCCATACCCTAGGGTTAGCTGTATTTCCACACACCCCATTTAGCCATACCCTAGGGTTAGCTGTATTTCCACACACCCCATTTAGCCATACCCTAGGGTTAGCTGTATTTCCACACACCCCATTTAGCCATACCCTAGGGTTAGCTGTATTTCCACACACCCCATTTAGCCATACCCTAGGGTTAGCTGTATTTCCACACACCCCATTTAGCCATACCCTAGGGTTAGCTGTATTTCCACACACCCCATTTAGCCATACCCTAGGGTTAGCTGTATTTCCACACACCCCATTTAGCCATACCGCAGGGTTAGCTGTATTTCCACACACCCCATTTAACCATACCCTAGGGTTAGCTGTATTTCCACACACCCCATTTAGCCATACCCCAGGGTTAGCTGTATTTCCACACACCCCATTTAGCCATACCCTAGGGTTAGCTGTATTTCTACACACCCCATTTAACCATACCCTAGGGTTAGCTGTATTTCCACACACCCCATTTAGCCATACCCCAGGGTTAGCTGTATTTCCACACACCCCATTTAGCCATACCCTAGGGTTAGCTGTATTTCCACACACCCCATTTAGCCATACCCTAGGTTTAGCTGTATTTCTACACACCCCATTTAACCATAGTGTTAGCTGAACTGACGCCGCTGGCCATCCCATAAACTACTTAAAGGATACTTGACATTTAAAGTACTTTGAGTGTTTGCCTGGAGTGCCAGATGCGAGAGGTTTGTAGTTTTGGGATTTTGCTATTGGTTTTAATTTAAAATCTATTGAGAGCTGCTTTGATGCTTTGTCGTTGTACTGTATCTTCTTAAAGATGTCACAATCACAGTTCACTGTCTCTTCCCCATTGGCTCTGAGCCAGAGCTTGGCCACACCCATGGAAGAGATAGTGATCAGATTACAGTTGGATGGCTGTACGCATTTAGTCTCACTGATGCTGGAAAGGCATCACTCCTCCCTCCTTCCCTCCCATCACTCCTCCCTCCTTCCCTCCCATCACTCCTCCCTCCTTCCCTCCCATCACTCCTCCCTCCTTCCCTCCCATCACTCCTCCCTCCTTCCCTCCCATCACTCCTCCCTCCTTCCCTCCCATCACTCCTCCCTCCTTCCCTCCCATCACTCCTCCCTCCTTCCCTCCCATCACTCCTCCCTCCTTCCCTCCCATCACTCCTCCCTCCTTCCCTCCCATCACTCCTCCCTCCTTCCCTCCCATCACTCCTCCCTCCTCACTCCTCACCTCACCCTCCCTTACCCTACCTCTCTCTCCCTCCCTCCCATTCCTCTTCCTTACTTCATCCATCCTCACCCATCCTCCCTCCCCCTTACACATCCTCACCCATCCTCCCTCCCCCTTACCCTTCCCCACCCATCCTCCCTCCCCCTTACACATCCTCACCCATCCTCCCTCCCCCTTACACATCCTCACCCATCCTCCCTCCCCTTTACACATCCTCACCCATCCTCCCTCCCCCTTACACATCCTCACCCATCCTCCCTCACCTTTACACATCCTCACCCATCCTCCCTCCCCCTTACCCTTCCTCACCCATCCTCCCTCCCCCTTACCCTTCCTCACCCATCCTCCCTCCCCCTTACACATCCTCACCCATCCTCCCTCCCCCTCACCCTTCCCCACCCATCCTCCCTCCCCCTCCCCCTTCCCCACCCATCCTCCCTCCCCCTCCCCCTTCCCCATCCATCCTCCGTCCCTCACCCTTCCCCATCCATCCTCCGTCCCTCACCCTTGCTCACTCTTCCTTCCTCCTTCCCTCACCCTTCCCCACCCATCCTCCCTCCCCCTCCCCCTTCCCCATCCATCCTCCTTCCCTCACCCTTCCTCACCCATCCTCCCTCCCCCTCCCCCACCAATCCTCCCTCCCTCACCCTTGCTCACTCTTCCATCCTCCCTCCCTTACCCTTCCCCACCCATCCTCCCTCCCCCTCCCCCTTCCCCACCCATCCTCCCTCCCCCTTCCCCACCAATCCTCCCTCCCTCACCCTTGCTCACTCTTCCTTCCTCCTTCCCTCACCCTTCCTCACCCATCCCCTGTAGTCCAGCACCACTGTTGCTAAAAGCATTTGTATTGATCTGTGGTTATGCATCATGGAATTGAGACACAGTAATGTTCTGGAGCCGTACTGTGAATAAATATTCTCTTTCAATGCTGTTGGTTGTGCTACTTAGCTTGTGTCTTGGTTAATGTGTGAGCTGTGTCGGGTTCCTAGTCTGGTTAGTTGGTTGGTTGGTTGGTTGGTTGGTTGGTTGATTGGTTGGTTGTTTTGTTGGTTGTAACACTGTTTGACAGTGTGATGGATGAAAGGTTGTTGGAACGGGTTGAGAGTCAGAGGAGGCTGGTTGATTGATGTTAGATGGACTGGTAGTCAGAGGAGGCTGGTTGATGTTGGATGGGCTGGTAGTCAGAGGAGGCTGGTTGATTGATGTTAGATGGACTGGTAGTCAGAGGAGGCTGGTTGATTGATGTTAGATGGGCTGGTAGTCAGAGGAGGCTGGTTGATTGATGTTGGATGGGCTGGTAGTCAGAGGAGGCTGGTTGATGTTGGATGGGCTGGTAGTCAGAGGAGGCTGGTTGATGTTGGATGGGCTGGTAGTCAGAGGAGGCTGGTTGATTGATGTTAGATGGACTGGTAGTCAGAGGAGGCTGGTTGATTGATGTTAGATGGGCTGGTAGTCAGAGGAGGCTGGTTGATTGATGTTGGATGGGCTGGTAGTCAGAGGAGGCTGGTTGATGTTGGATGGGCTGGTAGTCAGAGGAGGCTGGTTGATGTTGAATGGGCTGGTAGTCAGAGGAGGCTGGTTGATGTTAGATGGGCTGGTAGTCAGAGGAGGCTGGTTGATTGATGTTAGATGGGCTGGTAGTCAGAGGAGGCTGGTTGATTGATGTTAGATGGGCTGGTAGTCAGAGGAGGCTGGTTGATGTTAGATGGGCTGGTAGTCAGATGAGGCTGGTTGATGTTGAATGGGTTGAATGGGAGGATATAAGGGCAGCTTATTATGTGTACCATATTGTAAAGTGCATCTCAACCTGACTGCGTCCCCTGAGATGGAATTCCCCTCTCTTTGTGTGTGTGTGTGTGTGTGTGTGTGTGAGCGCGTACATTTTTTACATTGACTATTTTTTTTAAAAGATCCACGTGTGAGTGTACTCACTAATATTACGTAAATGTGTAGGTGTTCCCTGTAGAAGTGCAAGGCCAGTACATAGGGTAGTTATTGATTAGTTCCTCCCCCAGCTCCCTCTTCTCTGTTCTGTCTTAAGACAGACATGGGTAAGCCGGTGTGTATCTGTGTGTGCGCATGTGTGTGAGGGGGTGGCGAGTTACACGAGGCTAAGGCAGGCAGACAGACAAGAGTCGGTGCTCAAACCCTGTTACTTTGGCAGTAGTCTTTTGTTCCAGCAGAGATCACACAGAGCGATCGGACGGGACACAACAGGACAATAGGTGAGGCTGGCTGGCTCTTCAGTCCTCACGTTTCTCCTGTCTCCATCCCTCCATCCCTCCCTTCTTCCCCATCTATTCCTTTCTCTCTCTCTATCTCTGCCAAGATCTCCCTCTATTTCCATCTCTTTGCCTCATTCTATCCTTCCTCTCCTTCTCCCCCCCCCTCTTTGTTTTGCGTCCCCACCTCCCTCTATTCTATCTCTCCCCTCCCCCCACTCTCTTCTGCACTTTCCTTCTGCCTCCTCTATTTTTCTCCCTCTCTATCTGTCTGGGTGTGTGCTGCACCCCAGCAGCATTAGCAGCAGTGTGGATGAATCAGTATGCTATGGGCCATTTCTGCTCTATTCTCTACCTCCGCTGGCTGGACCGCACGGTAAACAGCTCCCAGCAGCTTCTATCAGCAGATAGACAGACAGATGCATCCTTCCTCAGTCAGGACTTTAGCTGACTGCATTTTTGTTTGTACGTGAGTGTTGAGAGAGAGAGAGAGAGACCACCATTTTATATTATTATTTGTTATTCTTTATAATGTTTTTACAATGTATATTGTATACATTGTTGCTTTGGCAATATTGACACAATATTTATCATGCCAATAAAGCAGCTTGAATTTGAGAGAGATAGAGTGTACTGTATCTAGCTGCTTAGGATCAGAGTTGGCTAGCTATGAGAGTTATGCTATGAGTCAAATTAGGTTATGCTTTTTATGTATCTCTCTTCCTGTCACATGCTCTCTCTCTCTCTCTCTCTCTCTATCTCGCTCGCTCTCTCTCTATCTCTCTCTCTCTCTCTCTCTCTCTCTCTCTCTCTCTCTCTCTCTCTCTCTCTCTCTCTCTCTCTCTCTCTCTCTCTCTCTCTCTCTCTCTCTCTCTCTCTCTCTCTATCTCTCTCTCCCTCTCTCTCTCTCTCTCTCTCTCTCTCTCTCTCTCTCTCTCTCTCTCTCTCTCTCAATTCAATTCAATTCAAGGGGCTTTATTGGCATGGGAAACATGTGTTAACATTGCCAAAGCAAGTGAGGTAGATATTATACAAAAGTGAAATAAACAATACAAATTAACAGTAAACATTACACATACAGAAGTTTCAAAACAATAAAGACATTACAAATGTTATATTATATATATACAGTGTTGTAACAATGTACAAATGGTTAAAGCACACAAGTTAAAATAAATAAGCATAAATATGGGTTGTATTTACAATGGTGTTTGTTCTTCACTGGTTGCCCTTTTCTTGTGGCAACAGGTCACAAATCTTGCTGCTGTGATGGCACACTGTGGAATTTCTCCCAGTAGATATGGGAGTTTATCAAAATTGGATTTGTTTTCAAATTCTTTGTGGATCTGTGTAATCTGTGGGAAATATGTCTCTCTAATATGGTCATACATTGGGCAGGAGGTTAGGAAGTGCAGCTCAGTTTCCACCTCATTTTGTGGGCAGTGAGCACATAGCCTGTCTTCTCTTGAGAGCCATGTCTGCCTACGGCGGCCTTTCTCAATAGCAAGGCTATGCTCACTGAGTCTGTACATAGTCAAAGCTTTCCTTAAGTTTGGGTCAGTCACAGTGGTCAGGTATTCTGCCACTGTGTACTCTCTGTTTAGGGCCAAATAGCATTCTAGTTTGCTCTGTTTTTTTGTTAATTCTTTCCAATGTGTCAAGTAATTATCTTTTTGTTTTCTCATGATTTGGTTGGGTCTAATTGTGCTGTTGTCCTGGGGCTCTGTGGGGTGTGTTTGTGTTTGTGAACAGAGCCCTAGGACCAGCTTGCTTAGGGGACTCTTCTCCAGGTTCATCTCTCTGTAGGTGATGGCTTTGTTATGGAAGGTTTGGGAATCGCTTCCTTTTAGGTGGTTGTAGAATTTAACGGCTCTTTTCTGGATTTTGATAATTAGTGGGTATCGGCCTAATTCTGCTCTGCATGCATTATTTGGTGTTCTACGTTGTACACGGAGGATATTTTTGCAGAATTCTGCATGCAGAGTCTCAATTTGGTGTTTGTCCCATTTTGTGAAATCTTGGTTGGTGAGCGGACCCCAGACCTCACAACCATAAAGGGCAATGGGCTCTATGACTGATTCAAGTATTTTTAGCCAGATCCTAATTGGTATGTTGAAATTTATGTTCCTTTTGATGGCATAGAATGCCCTTCTTGCCTTGTCTCTCAGATCGTTCACAGCTTTGTGGAAGTTACCTGTGGCGCTGATGTTTAGGCCGAGGTATGTATAGTTTTTTGTGTGCTCTAGGGCAACAGTGTCTAGATGGAATTTGTGGTCCTGGCGACTGGACCTTTTTTGGAACACCATTATTTTGGTCTTACTGAGATTTACTGTCAGGGCCCAGGTCTGACAGAATCTGTGCAGAAGATCTAGGTGCTGCTGTAGGCCCTCCTTGGTTGGTGACAGAAGCACCAGATCATCAGCAAACAGTAGACATTTGACTTCAGAGTCTAGTAGGGTGAGGCCGGGTGCTGCAGACTGTTCTAGTGCCCGCGCCAATTCGTTGATATATATGTTGAAGAGGGTGGGGCTTAAGCTGCATCCCTGTCTCACCCCACGACCCTGTGTGAAGAAATGTGTGTGTTTCTTGCCAATTTTAACCGCACACTTGTTGTTTGTGTACATGGATTTTATAATGTCGTATGTTTTACCCCCAACACCACTTTCCATCAATTTGTATAGCAGACCCTCATGCCAAATTGAGTCGAAGGCTTTTTTGAAGTCAACAAAGCATGAGAATACTTTGCCTTTGTTTTGGTTTGTTTGGTTGTCAATTAGGGTGTGTAGGGTGAATACATGGTCTGTTGTACGGTAATTTGGTAAAAAGCCAATTTGACATTTGCTCAGTACATTGTTTTCATTGAGGAAATGTACGAGTCTGCTGTTAATGATAATGCAGAGTATTTTCCCAAGGTTACTGTTGACGCATATTCCACGGTAGTTATTGGGGTCAAATTTGTCTCCACTTTTGTGGATTGGGGTGATCAGTCCTTGGTTCCAAATATTGGGGAAGATGCCAGAGCTAAGGACGATGTTAAAGAGTTTTAGTATAGCCAATTGGAATTTGTTGTCTGTATATTTGATCATTTCATTAAGGATACCATCAACACCACAGGCCTTTTTGGGTTGGAGGGTTTTTATTTTGTCCTGTAACTCGTTCAAGGTAATTGGAGAATCCAGTGGGTTCTGGTAGTCTTTAATAGTTGATTCTAGGATTTGTATTTGATCATGTATATGTTTTTGCTCTTTATTCTTTGTTATAGAGCCAAAAAGATTGGAGAAGTGGTTTACCCATACATCTCCATTTTGGATAGATAATTCTTCGTGTTGTTGTTTGTTTAGTGTTTTCCAATTTTCCCAGAAGTGGTTAGAGTCTATGGATTCTTCAATTACATTGAGCTGATTTCTGACGTGCTGTTCCTTCTTTTTCCGTAGTGTATGTCTGTATTGTTTTAGTGATTCACCATAGTGAAGGCGTAGACTCAGGTTTTCCGGGTCTCTATGTTTTTGGTTGGACAGGTTTCTCAATTTATTTCTTAGATTTTTGCATTCTTCATCAAACCATTTGTCATTGTTGTTCATTTTCTTTGGTTTTCTATTTGAGATTTTTAGATTTGACAGGGAAGCTGAGAGGTCAAATATACTGTTAAGATTTTCTACTGCCAAGTTTACACCTTCACTATTGCAGTGGAACGTTTTACCCAGGAAGTTGTCTAAAAGGGATTGAATTTGCTGTTGTCTAATTGTGTTTTGGTAGGTTTCCAAACTGCATTCCTTCCATCTATAGCATTTCTTAATGTTACTCAGTTCCTTTGGTTTTGATGCCTCATGATTGAGTATTGCTCTGTTCAAGTAGACTGTGATTTTGCTGTGGTCTGATAGGGGTGTCAGTGGGCTGACTGTGAACGCTCTGAGAGACTCTGGGTTGAGGTCAGTGATAAAGTAGTCTACAGTGCTACTGCCAAGAGATGAGCTATAGGTGAACCTACCATAGGAGTCCCCTCGAAGCCTACCATTGACTATGTACATACCCAGCGTGCGACAGAGCTGCAGGAGTTGTGACCCGTTTTTGTTGGTTATGTTGTCATAGTTGTGCCTAGGGGGGCATATGGGGGAGGGAATGCTGTCACCTGCAGGCAGGTGTTTGTCCCCCTGTGTGCTGAGGGTGTCAGGTTCTTGTCCAGTTCTGGCATTTAGGTCGCCACAGACTAATACATGTCCCTGGGCCTGGAAATGATTGATTTCCTCCTTCAGGATGGAGAAGCTGTCTTCATTAAAGTATGGGGATTCTAGTGGGGGGATATAGGTAGCACACAGGAGGACATTTTTCTCTGTTAAGATAATTTCCTTTTGAATTTCTAGCCAAATGTAAAATGTTCCTGTTTTGATTAATTTAATGGAGTGAGTTAGGTCTGCTCTATACCAAATTAGCATTCCCCCTGAGTCCCTTCCCTGTTTCACACCTGGTAGTTTGGTGGATGGGACTACCAGCTCTCTGTAACCTAGAGGGCAACCAGTGGGTCCGTCTCCTCTGTACCAGGTTTCTTGCAGGATGACAATGTCTGCATTACCGATTTCTTTGGTGAAGTCCGGGTTCCTGCTCTTTAGGCCAAAGGCAGATGACCTCAGGCCTTGGATATTCCAGGATGATATAGTGAAGGCTTTTTGTTCCATAAAGTGTCCAATGTTGTTGGTCGTGGTTTGGCCTCAGGCCAGTAAGTGTGAGCAGAGCCTGCTGAGCATCTGGTACATGCCGTTGGCTTGGGCGAGTGTAAGAGTGGGGGTTGGGCCTGTTTGCCCGCTCACTACCTGGGCGTATGTGTGACTTCCATGTTGATGCCCTCTCTGCGGGGGTGGGGTGCATGGGGTGGGCAGGAGTGGCATAGGTCTGATCTGAGGGGGCCTAAATTGGGTGTGGGCATGGTTGATGTGGGGGGGTGTTGATTGGTTGGGGTGGGGGTGTGTCTGGGGGTGCTGTGGTCTGGATGTAGGTCCTCTTGGCGTGGGTCCTCTATGTGTAGGTCCAGGGTGGGGTGCTGAAGGTCTTGGAGGGTGTCTCGCTGGTCTGGGTGGGGTGTCTATTGATCTGTTGCTCCTGTGTGAAGTGTTGGGGCTGCGTTTGAGAGCGATGTCCTTTAGAGTCCGGGCAAAGGTGGGCACTGCTGCCTTGTAGAGGTGGACCTGGTCATAGAGGCTGTTCAAGTCCAGGGTGGAGTGGTGGGCCAGGAAAACATTTGGTTTTGAGGCACAGTCACGGGAGATGCTTGCGTTTACCCACTGTATTGTAGCAGGGTGGAAGTCTTTTCGTGGTAGCAGGGTGGAGATAACCACTTGTGCATTGGGGAAAGTAGAAGAAGCTTTTTCAATCACTCCCTTCAGTGCTGTGGCCACCCTTTCCTGCTGTGCTCTCAGGTCGTTTGTGCCTGTGTGTATTATTATGTGGCTAGGTGAGCCTAGTTTGTCCTCAGACAGAAGGTCTAGGGCGCACTGGGTGTTTGGACACCAGAGTTTAGATACACTGTGTTTGGGAAAAAGTTTTTTTTCTTCTATAAATTTCCCATTTGAGTCCATAAGGAGAAAAATCTGTGTCTTGTGTTTGTCCTCAGTGGGTGTGGGGGGGTTGTCAGGAGGGCTATCAGGGTGGCTGACAGGGGGGGTGCTCAGGGGGGGTGAGAGCTGCTGGGCTTGGGGTTTTTCTTTTGTCTGTTCTGCTGTGATGTTGACTCTATGGTCAGGGTCTGGTGTGGACTGTTCTGCTGTGGTGTCGAGACTTTTGTCGGGTGATGAGGTGGGCTGTTCTGCTGGCTTCTCTGTGGGGATGGCCACCTCCCTAGTGGGTTGTTCTCTGTCACATGCCATCCCCCTCAACCTCTCCTCCAGCAGTCTGATCCTCTCCTCCATCCCCCTCTCCCTCTCCTCCAGCAGTCTGATCCTCTCCTCTAGTGCTCTGTTCTGCTCCTGCTCCTGCTTCTGCTCTTTCTCCAGTTGAAGTTGTCTCTTAACTGTCCAGAGTCCAGATGTGTCTCTCTCCACCTCCAGCTCTCCTGGTCTGGTTAAGGGGGTGTTGTTGTGCTGGACTGTTGTCTGGGTCTGTGCTGACTGGAGTGTAATCACCTGCTGTTCCAGCTCAACCTGCCTTACCTCCAGCTGGGTGAATTTATCCTTCATTTCAATGAGGGAGAAGTGCTCTGTACTGGGAGGTTGACTGTCTGCTGAGGGTTGCTCGTCTGTGGGGTTATATGATGAAGAGTTTTGGTCTGACCCGCTTGGGGTGGGGGTATCTTTATCAAGGGAGAGCTTCTCCTGCTGGGCTAATTCTTTGATTAGGTGAAAGTCCAGCTGAAACTGTTTGGGGTTGCCCTGTACCAATACTGTTCCAGACTTATATAGATTTATGTTAGCTGACTCAGAGTCTTCGTTGTCAAGTATCCTGAGTTTCCACCCCTCGTTAACCCCCCCTCTCTTAACAGAGGGGTAGTGTGCTAATATAGCACTGTGCCATGCCAGGGGATGGTTTGTGTGGAAGATAAGGTTGCTGATGTTCCCATTTTTGTAATAGTCAGCAAAAAGTGTCTCTTGATTTTCCATAAGGAGCTTCATTTTGTGCTCTTTTCTTGCCTTGTCATTCTTTACACTCCCAGGGTACTGTATTTTAATTACCTCTGAACAGCAGGAGGGAGCTTCTAAGGCCTCTCCATTTGGTTGGGGTAGACTATTCGACTCTCCTGCCATTGTTGGGCTAATGGTCTTTGACACCTCTCACTTGACACGTCAGTGCTAGTTGAAGCTGTATCAAGCTTGGCAATTATGTTTCATTCAATGCTTATAAAGTAATGTCATGTATTTTTCTTCTTGGCTTTTGGCAATAGAATATAGTTTCAGACTAAACATTACTCACTCAGTTCCAGGTTGGGTGGTGTTTTCAGATTACTGTTGTTTTCCAGAGAATTTGCTGTGTAATAATCCTTGGTAGTTGTGAATCTTTCAGGTGATTCCGTAATTCCGTCCAAAATCAGGTTGTAGGTTTTGAGTTTTGATTTGAATTTAGGGTTATGTTGTAGAGGGTAGCATCCTGTATGTGTTCCTGACAAAAAATCCAAGTTTAACTAACTCTAAATCTATATTTTTTAAAGAAAATGCTGAAAAATGCAGGAGCTCATCTGATCATGACCTCTCTCTCTCTCTCCTTCTCTCTCTCTCTCTCTCTCTCTCTCTCTACCTCTCTCTCTCTCCTTCTCTCAATTCAATTTCAATTTCACTTTAATGGGATTTATTGGCATGGGAAACATATGTTTACACTGCCAGAGCAAGTGAACTAGATAATAAACAAAAGTGAAATAAACAATACAAATTAACAGTAAACATTGCACTCACAAAAGTTCAAAAATAATAAAGACATTTCAAATGTCATATTATGTCTATATACTGAGTACAAAAGGGAAAATAAATAAACATAAATATAGATTGTATTAACAATGGTGTTTGTTCTTCACTGGTTGCCCTTTTCTTGTGGCAACAGGTCACACATCCTGCTGCTGTGATGGCACACCGTGGTATTTCACCCAGTAGATATGGGAGTTTATCAAAATTGGATTTGTTTTCAAATTCTTTGTGGATCTGTGTAATCTGAGGGAAATATGTGTCTCTAATATGGTCATACATTTGGCAGAAGGTTAGGAAGTGCAGCTCAGCTTCCACCTCATTTTGTGGGCAGTGTTGCACATAGCCTGTCTTCTCTTGAGAGCCAGGTCTGCCTACGGCGGCCTCTCCCAATAGCAAGGCTATGGTCACTGAGTCTGGACATAGTCAAAGATTTCCTTAATTTTGGGTCAGTCACAGTGTTTAGGGCCAAATAGCATTCTAGTTTGCTCTGTTTTTTTGTAAATTCTTTCCAATGTTTTCTCATGATTTGGTTGGGTCTAATTGTGTTGCTGTCCTGTGGCTCTGTGGGGTCTGTTTGTGTTTGTGAACAGAGCCCCAGGACCAGCTTGCTTAGGGGACTCTTCTCCAGGTTAATTTCTCTGTAAGTGATGGCTTTGTTATGGAAGGTTTGGGAATCGCTTCCTTTTAGGTGGTTGTAGAATTTAACGGCTCTTTTCTGGATATTGATAATTAGCGGGGATCGGCCTAATTCTGCTTTGCATGCATCATTTGGTGTTTTACGTTGTACACGGAGGATATTTTTGCAGAATTCTGAATGCAGAGTCTCAATTTGGTGTTTGTCGCATTTAGTGAATTCTTGGATGGTGAGCGGACCCCAGACCTCACAACCATAAAGGGCAATGGATTCTATAATTGTTTCAAGTATTTTTTGCCAGATCCTATTTGGTATGCCAAATTTGATGTTTCTTTTGATGGCATAGAATGCCCTTCTTGCCTTGTCTCTCAGATTGTTCACAGCTTCATGGAAGTAACCTGTGGCGATATTTAGGCCGAGATATATATATTTTTTGTGTGCTGTAGGGCAACGGTGTCTAGATGGAATTTGTATTTGTGGTCCCGGCAACTGTCTTACTGAGATTTGCTGTCAAGGTCTAGGTCTGGCAGAATCTGTGCAGAAGATCTAGGTGCTGCTGTAGGCCCTCCTTGGTTGGGGACAGAAGCACCAGATCATCAGCAAACAGTAAACATTTGACTTCATATTCTAGTAGGGTGAGGCCGGGTGCTGCAGACTGCTCTAGTGCCCTCGCCAATTCGTTGATATATATGTTGAAGAGGGTGGGGCTGCATCCCTGTCTCACCCCACGACCCTGTGGGAAGAAATGTGTGTTTTTTGCCTATTTTAACTGCACACTTGTTGTTTGTGTACATTGATTTTATAATGTCGTATGTTTTTCCCCCCATCAACACTTTCCATTCATTTGTATAGCAGACCCTCATGCCAAATTGAGTCAAAAGTTTTTTGAAGTCAACAAAGCATGAGAAGACTTTGCCTTTGTTTCGGTTTGTTTGTTTGTCAATTAGGGTGTGTAGGGTGAATACGTGGTCTGTCGTACGGTAATTTGGTAAAATCCCAATTTGACATTTGCTCAATACATTGTTTTCACTGAGGAAATGTACAAGTCTGCTGTTAATGGTAATGCAGAGGATTTTCCCAAGGTTGCTGTTGACGCATATCCCACGGTAGTTATTGGGGTCAAATCTGTATCCACTTTGTGGATAGGGGTGATCAGTCCTTGCTTCCAAATATTGGGGAAGACGCCAGTGCTGAGGATGATGTTAAAGAGTTTTAGTATAGCCAATTGTAGTCTGTATATTTTATCATTTCATTCGGGATACCATCAACACCACATGCCTTTTTGGGTTGGAGGGTTTGTATTTTGTGCTGTAATTCATTCAATGTAATTGGAGAATCCAGTGGGTTCTGGTCTTTCTGGTCTTTAATATTTGATTCTAAGATTTGTAATTGATCATGTATAAGTTTTTGCTCATTCTGCTTTGTTATAGAGACAAAAAGATCTCTCTCTCTCTGTCTGTGTTTCTCTCTCTCTCTCTCTCTCTCTCTCTCTCTCTCTCTCTCTCTCTCTCTCTCTCTCTCTCTCTCTCTCTCTCTCTCTCTCTCTCTCTCTCTCTCTCTCTCTCTCTGTCTGTGTTTCTCTCTCTCTCTCTGTCTCTGTCTGTGTTTCTCTCTCTCTCTCTCTCTCTGTCTCCAGGAAGTGTGTCATTGCAGGAGAGGGAGGAAGTGGAGAAGTGTGTCATTGCAGGAGAAAGAGGAAGTGAAGTAGTGTGTCATTGCAAGAGAGAGAGGAAGTGTGTCATTGCAGGAGAGGAAGGACGTGTGTCATTGCAGGAGAGAGAGGAAGTGTGTCATTGCAGGAGAGAGAGGAAGTGAAGAAGTGTGTCATTGCAGGAGAGAGAGGAAGTGTGTCATTGCAGGAGAGAGAGGAAGTGAAGAAGTGTGTCATTGCAGGAGAGAGAGGAAGTGTGTCATTGCAGGAGAGAGAGGAAGTGAAGAAGTGTGTCATTGCAGGAGAGAGAGGAAGTGAAGAAGTGTGTCATTGCAAGAGAGAGAGGAAGTGTGTCATTGCAGGAGAGAGAGGAAGTGAAGAAGTGTGTCATTGCAGGAGAGAGAGGAAGTGTGTCATTGCAGGAGAGAGAGGAAGTGAAGAAGTGTGTCATTGCAGGAGAGAGAGGAAGTGAAGAAGTGTGTCATTGCAGGAGAGAGAGGAAGTGAAGAAGTGTGTCATTGCAGGAGAGAGAGGAAGTGGAGAAGTGTGTCATTGCAAGAGAGAGAAGTGGAAGTGTGTCATTGCAGGAGAGAGAGGAAGTGAAGAAGTGTGTCATTGCAGGAGAGAGAGGAAGTGAAGAAGTGTGTCATTGCAGGAGAGAGAGGAAGTGAAGAAGTGTGTCATTGCAGGAGAGAGAGGAAGTGGAGAAGTGTGTCATTGCAAGAGAGAGAGGAAGTGTGTCATTGCAGGAGAGAGAGGAAGTGAAGAAGTGTGTCATTGCAGGAGAGAGAGGAAGTGAAGAAGTGTGTCATTGCAGGAGAGAGAGGAAGTGTGTCATTGCAGGAGAGAGAGGAAGTGAAGAAGTGTGTCATTGCAGGAGAGAGAGGAAGTGAAGAAGTGTGTCATTGCAAGAGAGAGAGGAAGTGTGTCATTGCAGGAGAGAGAGGAAGTGAAGAAGTGTGTCATTGCAGGAGAGAGAGGAAGTGAAGAAGTGTGTCATTGCAGGAGAGAGAGGAAGTGAAGAAGTGTGTCATTGCAGGAGAGAGAGGAAGTGAAGAAGTGTGTCATTGCAGGAGAGAGAGGAAGTGTGTCATTGCAGGAGAGAGAGGAAGTGAAGAAGTGTGTCATTGCAGGAGAGAGAGGAAGTGAAGAAGTGTGTCATTGCAGGAGAGAGAGGAAGTTAAGAAGTGTGTCATTGCAGGAGAGAGAGGAAGTGAAGAAGTGTGTCATTGCAGGAGAGGGAGGAAGTGAAGAAGTGTGTCATTGCAGGAGAGGGAGGAAGTGGATAATTGTGTCATTGCAAGAGAGGGAGGAAGTGGAGAAGTGTGTCATTGCAGGAGAGAGAGGAAGTGAAGAAGTGTGTCATTGCAGGAGAGAGAGGAAGTGAAGAAGTGTGTCATTGCAGGAGAGAGAGGAAGTGAAGAAGTGTGTCATTGCAGGAGAGGGAGGAAGTGGATAATTGTGTCATTGCAAGAGAGGGAGGAAGTGGAGAAGTGTGTCATTGCAGGAGAGAGAGGAAGTGAAGAAGTGTGTCATTGCAGGAGAGAGAGGAAGTGTGTCATTGCAGGAGAGAGAGGAAGTGAAGAAGTGTGTCATTGCAGGAGAGAGAGGAAGTGTGTCATTGCAGGAGAGAGAGGAAGTGGAGAAGTGTGTCATTGCAGGAGAGAGAGGAAGTGAAGAAGTGTGTCATTGCAGGAGAGAGAGGAAGTGAAGAAATGTGTCATTGCAGGAGAGAGAGGAAGTGAAGAAGTGTGTCATTGCAGGAGAGAGAGGAAGTGGAGAAGTGTGTCATTGCAGGAGAGAGAGGAAGTGAAGAAGTGTGTCATTGCAGGAGAGGGAGGAAGTGGAGAAGTGTGTCATTGCAGGAGAGAGAGGAAGTGAAGAAGTGTGTCATTGCAGGAGAGGGAGGAAGTGGGGACAACATGTAGGCTGTTATCATTCCTAAATGTGGGTCTCACTACTAGTTGTGGAGATCTAAGGACAGGGCCTGATGTTGTGATGTTAGCATTTCTACTAGACTCGTCTGGTTGGTGGTATTGCTATAGACTGTTGTCGTATTGATCATTACAATCATACAAGTACTGTCTTATCAGTCTTCCCATGGACAGATGACAGTACATGTTCCCATAGCCTCTAGTCTGCTGGTCTGCTCAATGTCCTGAATCTGGTCCGCTCTATGTCCTGACTCTGGTCTACTGGTCTGCTCTATGTCCTGACTCTGGTCTACTGGTCTGCTCTATGTCCTGAATCTGGTCCGCTCTATGTCCTGACTCTGGTCTACTGGTCTGCTCTATGTCATGACTCTGGTCTACTGGTCTGCTCTATGTCATGACTCTGGTCTACTGGTCTGCTCTATGTCATGACTCTGGTCTACTGGTCTGCTCTATGTCATGACTCTGGTCTGCTGGTCTGCTCAATGTCCTGAATCTGGTCCGCTCTATGTCCTGACTCTGGTCTGCTCTATGTCATGACTCTGGTCTGCTCTATGTCATGACTCTGGTCTACTGGTCTGCTCTATGTCATGACTCTGGCCTACTGGTCTGCTCTGTGTCTTTACTCTGGTCTGCTCTATGTCATGACTCTGGTCTGCTCTATGTCCTGACTCTGGTCTACTGGTCTGCTCTATGTCATGACTATGGTATGCTGGTCTGCTCTATGTCATGAATCTGGTCTGCTGGTCTGCTCTATGTCATGACTCTAGTATGCTGGTCTGCTCTGTCATGACTCTGGTCTGCTGGTCTGTTCTATGTCCTGACTTTGGTCTACTGGTCTGCTCTATTTCATGACTATGGTCTGCTCGATGTCATGATTCTTATCTACTGGTCTGCTATATGTCATGCCTCTGGTCTGCTCTATGTCATGACTTTATTCTACTGGTCTGCTCTATGTCCTGACTCTGGTCTGCTCGTCTGCTCTATGTCATGACTCTGGTCTGCTCTATGTCATGATTCTGGTCTACTGGTCTGCTCTATGTCATGACTATGGTCTGCTCTATGTCATGATTCTGGTCTGCTGGTCTGCTCTATGTCATGACTCTAGTCTGCTCGTCTGCTCTATGTCATGACTCTTGTCTACTAGTCTGGTCTATGCCCTGACTCTGGTCTACTAGTCTGGTCTATCAGCTTGGTGACTCTGGTCTGTATGTAGATATATCAGATGGGTGTATCAGATGGGTGTATTAGATGGGTGTATTAGATGGGTGTATCAGATGGGTGTATCAGATGGGTGTATCAGATGGGTGTATCAGATGGGTGTATCAGATGGGTGTATCAGATGAGTGTATCAGATGGGTGTATCAGATGGGTGTATCAGATGGGTATATCAGATGGGTATATCAGATGGGTGTATCAGATGGGTGTATCAGATGGGTGTATCAGATGGGTATATCAGATGGGTGTATCAGATGGGTGTATCAGATGGGTGTATCAGATGGGTGTATCAGATGGGTGTATCAGATGGGTATATCAGATGGGTGTATCAGATGGGTGTATCAGATGGGTGTATCAGATGGGTATATCAGATGGGTGTATCAGATGGGTGTATCAGATGGGTGTATCAGATGGGCGTATCAGATGGGCGTATCAGATGGGCGTGTCAGATGGGCGTGTCAGATGGGCGTATCAGATGGGTGTATCAGATGGGTGTATTAGATGGGTGTATCAGATGGGTGTATCAGATGGGTGTATCAGATGGGTGTATCAGATGGGTGTGTCAGATGGGTGTATCAGATGGGTGTGTCAGATGGGTGTATCAGATGGGTATATCAGATGGGTGTGTCAGATGGGTGTATCAGATGGGTGTATCAGATGGGTGTATCAGATGGGTGTGTCAGATGGGTGTATCAGATGGGTGTGTCAGATGGGTGTATCAGATGGGTATATCAGATGGGTGTATCAGATGGGTGTGTAGCCCTGAGGAGAGAAGGTTTAATTCCTTTGATAGATGGAGCAACTGATGTCCTTGAGGACAGAAAGCAGTTTGATGACACTCCCTGTCTTCCTGTGTGATGACACTCCCTGTCTCCCTGTCTTCATGTCTCTCAGTGTGATGACAGTCCCTGTCTTCCTGTGTGATGACACTCCCTGTCTCCCTGTCTTCATGTCTCTCAGTGTGATGACACTCCCTGTCTTCCTGTCTCCCTGTCTCCCTGTGTGATGACACTCCCTGTCTCCCTGTCTCCCTGTCTCCCTGTGTGATGACACTCCCTGTCTCCCTGTCTTCCTGTCTCTCAGTGTGATGGCACCCCCTGTCTCCCTATCTTCCTGTCTCCCTGTCTTCCTGTCTCTCAGTGTGATGACACTCCCTGTCTCTCTGTCTCTCTGTGTGATGACACTCCCTGTCTCCCTGTCTTCCTGTGTGATGACACTCCCTGTCTCCCTGTCTCCCTGTCTCCCTGTGTGATGACACTCCCTGTCTCCCTGTCTTCCTGTCTCTCAGTGTGATGGCACCCCCTGTCTCCCTATCTTCCTGTCTCCCTGTCTTCCTGTCTCTCAGTGTGATGACACTCCCTGTCTCTCTGTCTCTCTGTGTGATGACACTCCCTGTCTCCCTGTCTTCCTGTCTCTCTGTGTGATGACACTCCTTGTCTCTCTGTGTGATGACTCTCCCTGTCTTCCTGTCTCCCTGTCTCCTTGTCTCTCTGTCTCTCTGTGTGATGACTCTCCCTGTCTTCCTGTCTCCCTGTCTCCCTGTCTCTCTGTCTCTCTGTGTGATGACACTCCCTGTCTTCCTGTCTCCCTGTCTCCCTGTCTCTCTGTCTCTCTGTGTGATGACACTCCCTGTCTCCCTGTCTCCCTGTCTCCCTGTCTCTCTGTCTCTCTGTGTGATGACACTCCCTGTCCCCCTGTCTCCCAGTCTCCCTGTCTCCCTGTCTCTCAGTGTGTTGACACTCCCTGTCTCTCTGTGTGATGCCACTCCCTGTCTCCCTGTCTGTTTTGTGTTCCAGGAAGTAAATTGATAATGTTGCCGTGGTAAAGGGGAATATGAGATGAGGAAGGAGGGGCTGGCTGGGGGACTGGTCTACTGACCTGAAAGCAAACGCTGGATGTCTGCCAAGTATTTCATTTCACTGTTCCAGTTGTTTTATTCATATCAGTGCAGATGAAGGAAAGAAAATGAGTAGATGAGATGAAGGAGAGGAAGGAGATGAGAAGAGGAAGCCACTTTAGACCATTGAGGTACAGCCATAGTTCTGTTGAGGGAGGATCGCATCATAATTACATTATGCTGACTCGTAGTCCACTCTCGTCCTGTTCAGTTGGCTTGTCTATTTAACCTCAGCTTCATCTGTACACGAGTCCATCATGGTTATTGTCTATAAACATGTTGAATCACTAACTTCCTGTTGTCTCTCTGCGACTCTCTCTCTCTCCTGGTCTATTTAGAACAGTGTTAGCTAAGTGCCTCAACCTCTTGTAATATAAATCATACAAATCAGATGTACATTGTTAAACTGTTGGGTTATATTGATCTGATCTTAGTTACTACTTGTGTTTATGTGACGTGGTGCTAGGGAGGTGATCAATAGGTGTTTTTTTTATCAGTGTGATGCTGTGTGGTGTTTTGTGTTGTGTTGTGTCAGGCTTTGTGAGTAGGGCTGTTCTGGCTCTAGCAGGGTGTCACGTTATAAAGAGTCCCCATGCAGGGCTGTTCTGGCTCTGCTCTGACTGGGAGGATGATGCTCTAGCAGGGTGTCACGTTATAAAGAGTCCCCATGCAGGGCTGTTCTGGCTCTGTTCTGACTGGGAGGATGATGCTCTAGCAGGGTGTCACGTTATAAAGAGTCCCCATGCAGGGCTGTTCTGGCTCTGCTCTGACTGGGAGGATGATGCTCTAGCAGGGTGTCACGTTATAAAGAGTCCCCATGCAGGGCTGTTCTGGCTCTGCTCTGACTGGGAGGATGATGCTCTAGCAGGGTATCACGTCATAAAGAGTCCCCATGCAGGGCTGTTCTGGCTCTGCTCTGACTGGGAGGATGATGCTCTAGCAGGGTGTCACGTTATAAAGAGTCCCCATGCAGGGCTGTTCTGGCTTTGCTCTGACTGGGAGGATGATGCTCTAGCAGGGTGTCACGTTATAAAGAGTCCCCATGCAGGGCTGTTCTGGCTCTGCTCTGACTGGGAGGATGATGCTCTAGCAGGGTGTCACGTTATAAAGAGTCCCCATGCAGGGCTGTTCTGGCTCTGCTCTGACTGGGAGGATGATGCTCTAGCAGGGTGTCACGTTATAAAGAGTCCCCATGCAGGGCTGTTCTGGCTCTGTTCTGACTGGGAGGATGATGCTCTAGCAGGGTGTCACGTTATAAAGAGTCCCCATGCAGGGCTGTTCTGGCTCTGCTCTGACTGGGAGGATGATGCTCTAGCAGGGTGTCACGTTATAAAGAGTCCCCATGCAGGGCTGTTCTGGCTCTGCTCTGACTGGGAGGATGATGCTCTAGCAGGGTATCACGTCATAAAGAGTCCCCATGCAGGGCTGTTCTGGCTCTGCTCTGACTGGGAGGATGATGCTCTAGCAGGGTGTCACATTATAAAGAGTCCCCATGCAGGGCTGTTCTGGCTTTGCTCTGACTGGGAGGATGATGCTCTAGCAGGGTGTCACGTTATAAAGAGTCCCCATGCATGGCTGTTCTGGCTCTGCTCTGACTGGGAGGATGATGCTCTAGCAGGGTGTCACGTTATAAAGAGTCCCCATGCAGGGCTGTTCTGGCTCTGCTCTGACTGGGAGGATGATGCTCTAGCAGGGTATCACGTCATAAAGAGTCCCCATGCAGGGCTGTTCTGGCTCTGCTCTGACTGGGAGGATGATGCTCTAGCAGGGTGTCACGTTATAAAGAGTCCCCATGCAGGGCTGTTCTGGCTCTGCTCTGACTGGGAGGATGATGCTCTAGCAGGGTGTCACGTTATAAAGAGTCCCCATGCATGGCTGTTCTGGCTCTGCTCTGACTGGGAGGATGATGCTCTAGCAGGGTGTCACGTTATAAAGAGTCCCCATGCATGGCTGTTCTGGCTCTGCTCTGACTGGGAGGATGATGCTCTAGCAGGGTGTCACGTTATAAAGAGTCCCCATGCAGGGCTGTTCTGGCTCTGCTCTGACTGGGAGGATGATGCTCTAGCAGGGTATCACGTCATAAAGAGTCCCCATGCAGGGCTGTTCTGGCTCTGCTCTGACTGGGAGGATGATGCTCTAGCAGGGTGTCACGTTATAAAGAGTCCCCATGCAGGGCTGTTCTGGCTCTGCTCTGACTGGGAGGATGATGCTCTAGCAGGGTGTCACGTTATAAAGAGTCCCCATGCATGGCTGTTCTGGCTCTGCTCTGACTGGGAGGATGATGCTCTAGCAGGGTGTCACGTCATAAAGAGTCCCCATGCAGGGCTGTTCTGGCTCTGCTCTGACTGGGAGGATGATGCTCTAGCAGGGTGTCACGTTATAAAGAGTCCCCAGAGATGTAGCTGGGAGCACCATTCATCATGTTAACTGCTCACACACACAACAATATACTGTAATTTGATGTATGCCCCAAGAGATAGGGGAGGACGGCTCATAATAATGGCTGGAACGGAGCATATGGAAAGGCAACAAAACACATGGAAACCATTCCACTGATTCCACTCCAGCTATTACCACGAGCGCTTCCTCCTCAATTAATGTGTCACCAACCTCCTGTGATGTACCGGTGATTTCAGGTCCCCCTCGGAGAAGCAGTTTCAACCTCAAGGGTCCTGTTTTGTTAAAAAAAAAAAAAAAAAGCCCTGTTAAATACATATCCTCCATGCTTGACGGAAGTGTGTGCGTCTGTGTGTTTCAGAGTGAGAGTGCCATCCTGAAGGAGAGGGAACTGTCCCTGGAGCTTGCCAGGATCAGGGATGAAGTGGGTAAGTAAATCTGAATTGCAGGCTGAATGCTATATTGATTGCTAGCTGGATTGCTAGCTGAATGCTATCTGGATTGCTAGCTGAATGCTATCTGGATTGATAGCTGAATGCTATCTTGATTGCTATCTGGATTGCTAGCTGAATGCTATCTGGATTGATAGCTGGATTGCTAGCTGGATTGCTATCTGGATTGCTAGCTGAATGCTATCTGGATTGCTAGCTGAATGCTATCTGGATTGATAGCTGGATTGCTATCTGGATTGCTAGCTGATTGCTAATTGGATGCTAGCTGAATTGGTAGCTGGATTGCTAGCTGGATGCTACATGTTTCCGAAAATGTGACATTTTAGGAGATAGAGGACGATAGACAAGATACACTGAGTGGTTGCCAGCTAGGTATGGAGATGGTGAGTCACTGGGCCGTGGCAGTAGGTGTGCTACATTACCATGTCCTCTATTATACAGAATATGAACCTGTAACGACAGGGTAGGAGCTAGTCTCCCTAGAGACCCTGCTGGCTGCTGACATGATGGGGATTGGGGATGGGGCTGGTGAAGGATTCAGCCTAGTCAGGTTACCTGTCTGATATGTTGGGGGATTCAGGCTAGTCAGGTTACCTGTCTGATATGTTGGGGGATTCAGGTTAGTATATTACCCTGTCTGATATGTTGGGGGATTCAGATTAGTCATATTACCCTGTCTGATATGTTGGGGGATTCAGGCTAGTCATATTACCCTGTCTGATATGTTGGGGGATTCAGGCTAGTCATATTACCCTGTCTGATATGTTGGGAGATTCAGGCTAGTCAAGTTACCTGTCTGATATGTTGGGGGATTCAGGCTAGTCATATTACCCTGTCTGATATGTTGGGCGATTCAGGTTAGTATATTACCCTGTCTGATATGTTAGGGGATTCAGGTTAGTATATTACCCTGTCTGATATGTTGGGGGATTCAGGTTAGTCATATTACCCTGTCTGATATGTTGGGGGATTCAGGCTAGTCAGGTTACCCTGTCTGATATGTTGGGAGATTCAGGTTAGTCATATTAACCTGTCTGATATGTTGGGGGATTCAGGTTAGTCATATTACCCTGTCTGATATGTTGGGGGATTCAGGTTAGTATATTACCCTGTCTGATATGTTGGGGGATTCAGGCTAGTCATATTACCCTGTCTGATATGTTGGGGGATTCAGGCTAGTCATATTACCCTGTCTGATATGTTGGGGGATTCAGGCTAGTCATATTACCCTGTCTGATATGTTGGGAGATTCAGGCTAGTCATATTACCCTGTCTGATATGTTGGGGGATTCAGGCTAGTCATATTACCCTGTCTGATATGTTGGGGGATTCAGGCTAGTCAGGTTACCCTGTCTGATATGTTGGGAGATTCAGGTTAGTATATTACCCTGTCTGATATGTTGGGAGATTCAGGTTAGTCAGGTTACCCTGTCTGATATGTTGGGGGATTCAGGTTAGTCAGGTTACCTGTCTGATATGTTGGGGGATTCAGGCTAGTCAGGTTACCCTGTCTGATATGTTGGGGGATTCAGGCTAGTCAGGTTACCCTGTCTGATATGTTGGGGGATTCAGGCTAGTCAGGTTACCCTGTCTGATATGTTGGGGGGATTCAGGTTAGTCAGGTTACCCTGTCTGATATGTTGGGGGATTCAGGTTAGTATATTACCCTGTCTGATATGTTGGGAGATTCAGGTTAGTATATTACCCTGTCTGATATGTTGGGGGATTCAGGCTAGTCAGGTTACCCTGTCTGATATGTTGGGGGATTCAGGCTAGTCAGGTTACCCTGTCTGATATGTTGGGGGGATTCAGGTTAGTCAGGTTACCCTGTCTGATATGTTGGGGGATTCAGGTTAGTATATTACCATGTCTGATATGTTGGGTGGATTCAGGTTAGTATATTACCCTGTCTGATATGTTGGGTGGATTCAGGTTAGTATATTACCCTGTCTGATATGTTGGGGGATTCAGGTTAGTATATTACCCTGTCTGATATGTTGGGTGGATTCAGGTTAGTATATTACCCTGTCTGATATGTTGGGTGGATTCAGGTTAGTATATTACCCTGTCTGATATGTTGGGGGATTCAGGTTAGTCATATTACCATGTCTGATATGTTGGGTGGATTCAGGTTAGTATATTGCCCTGTCTGATATGTTGGGGGATTCAGGTTAGTATATTACCCTGTCTGATATGTTGGGTGGATTCAGGTTAGTATATTACCCTGTCTGATATGTTGGGGGATTCAGGTTAGTCATATTACCCTGTCTGATATGTTGGGGGATTCAGGCTAGTCATGTTGCCCTGTCTGATAGTCATGTTGCCCTGTCTGATAGTCATGTTGCCCTGTCTGATAGTCATGGTGTCCTGTCTGATAGTCATGTTACTAGTTGAAAGTCCGTGTTGCCCAGCAACAGCCCCAAAACATCACTGCTCTAGAGGAGATCTGCATGGAGGAATGGGCCAAAATACCAGCAACAGTGTGTGAAAACCTTGTGAAGACTTACAGAAAACGTTTGACCTCTGTCATTGCCAACAAAGGGTATATAACAAAGTATTGAGATAAACTTTTGTTATTGACCAAATACTTATTTTCCACCATAATTTGCAAATAAATTCATTAAAAATCCTACAATGTGATTTTCTGGATTTTTGCCCTCATTTTGTCTGTCATAGTTGAAGTGTACCTATGATGAAAATTACAGGCCTCTCTCATCTTTTTAAGTGGGAGAACTTGCACAATTGGTGGCTGACTAAATACTTTTTTGCCCCACTGTATGTACATGTAAGTGTGGGGGTGAACAGCAGAAAGTCTGGGTAACTGTTTAATTAACTTATGGCTTTGGGATAGAAGCTGTTCAGGAGCCTTTTGGTTACAGACTTGAAGCTCCGGTATCGCTTGCCGTATGGTTGCAGAGAGAACAGACTGTGACTTGGGTGGTTCAAGTCTTTTAGGGCCTTCCTCTGACACCGCCTGGTATAGACATCCTGGATAGCAGGGAGCTGGGCCCCAGTGATGTACTGGGCTGTATGCACTACCCTCTGTAGTGCCTTGCCAAGCAGTCACCATACCAAGCGGTGATGCAGCCAGTCAAGATGCTCTCAATGGTGCAGCTGTAGAACTTTTAAGGCTCTGAGAGCCCATGCCAAATCTTTTTAGCCTCCTGAGGGGGAAAGAGGTGTTGTCGTGCCCTCTTCACGACTGTGTTGGTGTGTTTTGTACCACGATAAGTCCCTTAGTGATGTGTACACCGAGGAACTTGAGGCTCTCGACCATCTCCAATACAGCCCCGTCGAATGTGAATGGAGGCGTGCTCGGCCCTCCGTTTCCTATAGTCAATGATCAGCTCCTTTGTCTTGCTGACGTTGAGGGAGAGGTTGTTGTCCTGTCACCACACTGCCAGGTCTCTGACCTCCTCCAGGTAGACTGTCTCAATGTCGTCGATGGTCAGGCTTACCACCGTCGTGTCGTCGGCAAACTTAACGACGGTGTTGGAGTCGTGTACGGCCACAGTCGTGGGTGAACAGGGAAGTACAGGGAGAACAGGAGGGGGCTAAGCAGGAACCCCTGAGGGGCCCCAGTGTTGAGGATCAGCGTGGCGAATATGTTGTTGCCTACCTCTGGTAGTGGGGTGGTAGATGTCTCCCTTATGGCTCTAATCTGGTAGTTGGGTGGTAGTTTTTCCTAGCCACCGTGCTTCTACACCTGCATTGCTTGCTGTTTGGGGGTTTTAGGCTGGGTTTCTGTACAGCACTTTGTGATATCAGCTGATGTACGAAGGGCTATATAAATACATTTGATTTGATTTAGATGTCTCCCTTATGGTTTTAATCTGATAGTGGTAGTGGGGATGTAGATGTCTAGACTCCCTTATGGGTCTAATCTCGTAGTGGTAATGGGGTGGTAGATGTCTAGTCTCCTTTATGGATCAGATCAGTTTCCTACATAGTACATACACCATAGACATACATCATACACACACACACACGCGCGCGCGCACACACACACACACACACACACACACACACACACACACACACACACACACACACACACACACACACACACACACACACACACACACACACACACACACACACACACACACACACACACACACACACACACACACACACACACACACGTACGTCAGCTCAGACAGATCCAACACCAAATCCCATTGGTTCTCTAATCAAACCGATTCACACCGAATTGTTTCTAACTAAAACGTATCGTTCCTGTATCGCACGTGTCAAACTCATTCCACGGCGGGTTTTCGCCCCTCCCTTGGATTGATGAACTAAGGTCACTAATTAGTAAAGAACTCCTCTCACCTGGTTATGTAGGTGCTAACTGGAAGGAAAAATCTAAATCCCACAGACACTAAGCCCTCCAAGGAATGAGTTTGACACTCCTGCTGTATGGAATCTAGACACGTATTGAATCGTCTTGAAAACGTAAAGATCCCTAGTAACTATACTATCGTTCTTCCCTATGTCTTCTTCTCCATCAACCCCCCCCCCCCCCCCCGTCAAGCCTCAAGTGTGTCGCGGTGGGAGATTCTGCAGCAGGACAAGGAGGAGTTGGAGCGGAGGTTTGAGCGGGAGCTGGAGGGTCTGCGTGCCCAGCAGCAGAGTGAGCTGGGCCGGCTGGAGGAGAGACTGAGGCAGTATCACAGCCTGGAGATACAGCGCCTGGAGGCCCAACAACAGGAGCAGCTGGAGAGACTGAGGACACAGCAGCTGGAGCAGGTAGGGAGGGATATATATATACACACACACACACACACACACTTACACACACACACACACACACTTACACACACACACACACACACACACTTACACACACACACACACACACTTAGACTGCCTGCCGCGGTTACATGCACACGCACATACATACATACATACATACATACATACATACATACATACATACATACATACATACATACATACATACATACATACAGTGCATTCGGAAAGTATTCAGACCCCTCGACTTTTTCCACATTTTGTTACGTTACAGCCGTATTCTAAAATTGATTAAGTAAAAACATTTCCTCATCAATCTAAACACAATATCCCATAATGACAAAAGTGAAAACAGGTTTTTAGACATTTTTACTAATTTATTTAAAATAAAAAACAGATATCTTATTTACATCAGTATTCAGACCCTTTGCTATGAGTCTCGGAATTTAGCTCAGGTGCATCCTGTGTCCATTGATCATCCATTGATCATTCTACAACTTGATTGGAGTCCACCTGTGGTAAATTCAATTGATTGGACATGATTTGGAAAAGCACACACCTGTCTATATAAGGTCCCACAGTTGACAGTGCATGTCAGAGCAAAAACCAAGCCATGAGGTTCAAGGAATTGTCCATAGAGCTCCAAGACAGGATTGTGTCAAGGCACAGATCTTGGAAAGGGTGCCAAAACATTTATACAGCATTGAAGGTCCCCAAGAACACAGTGGCCTCCATCATTCTTAAATTACATTTAAATTAATTAAATTAAATTTAAATTCAATTAATTAAATTGAAGTAGTTTGGAACCACCAAGATTCTTCCTAGAGCTGGCCGCCCAGTCAAACTGAGCAATCGGGGGAGAAGGGCCTTGGTCAGGGAGGTGACCAAGAACCCGATGATCACTCTGACAGAGCTCCAGAGTTCCTCTGTGGAAATGGGAGAACCTCCCAGAAGGACAACCATCTCTGCAGCACTCCACCAATCAGGCCTTTATGGTAGAGTGGCCAGATGGAAGCCACTCCTCAGTAAATGGCACATGACAGTTGTGTGACAGTCTCCCGCTTGGAGTTTGCCAAAAGGCACCCAAAGGACTCTGACCATGAGAAACAAGATTCTCTGGTCTGATGAAACCAAGATTGAACTCTTTGGCCTGAATGCCAAGCGTCATGTCTGGAGGAAACCTGGCACCATCCCTACGGTGAAGTATGGTGGTGGCAGCATCATGCTGTGGGGATGTTTTTCAGCGGCAGGGACTGGTAGACCAGTCAGGATCGAGGGAACATGAATGGAACAAAGTACAGAGAGATCCTTGATGAAAATCTGCTCCAGAGCACTCAGGAACTCAGACTGGGGCGAAGGTTCCCCTTCTAACAGGACAACGACCCTAAGCACACAGCCAAGACAACGCAGGAGTGGCTTCGGGACAAGTCTTTGAATGTCCTTGAGTAGCCCAGCCAGAGCCCGGATTTGAACCCGATCGAATATCTCTGGAGAGACCTGGAAATAGCTGTGCAGCGACGCTCCCCATCCAACCTGACAGAGCTTGAGAGGATCTGCAGATAAAAAGGGGAGAAACTCTCCAAATACAGGTGTGCCAAGCTTGTAGCGTCATACCCAAGAAGACTCAAGACTGTAATCGCTGCCAAAAGGGCTTCAACAAAGTACTGAGTAAAGGGTCTGAATCCTTAAATGTGATATTTCAGTTGTTTTGTTTTTTTATACATTTGCAAAAATGTTTAAAAAGCTTTTTTGGGGCTTTGCCATTATGGGGTATTGTGTGTAGATTGATGAGGGGAAAAAGCGATTTAATACATTTTAGAATAAGGCTGTAACGTAACAAAATGTGGAAAAAGTCAAAGGGTCTGAATACTTTCTGAATGCTCTGTACAGACACACACACAAAATAACAACAGTAGGGTTTTGATTGTGCGACTGAATGTGATTGTGACTAGATTGTCAATGTGATTTTTGTTTTGTTTTCTTTATGTCCAACTTTTTATTTTGTTTTGGCATTTTTCTTTTTCAGAGGGGGGGGGGGGGGGTTACAGTTACAACACAGTCATATAAAGATACCCCCCCCCCCCCCCCCTTACTGTGTTCATGTGTGTCTCCAGATGGAGGAGGTGACGGAGAACCATGAGGAAGCTCTGACTGAAATGGAGAACAACCACAACGACACGCTGGTCACTCTGAAGGAGGAGCATGCCAGGACTGTCAAAAGTACATCTTTTTTTGTATTGTGACCCAGAAGAACTGACTGTAATCCACCATTTAGAAAACACTGCTCTGTGGACTCTCTTGCCTTTAAAGAAACTAGACTTAACTACATCCTGACTAAATTGTGTTCTGATGTTTCCATCAGACCTGAAGATGGCCCATGAGCAGCAGAGGAAGTCATTGGAAGAGGACTTTGAGAAGCTCAGACTGTCGCTGCAGGTACAGTAGAGTTACGGTAATGTTATCAATCAATGGACCAACCAATCAATCAATTGATTGTAATGATGACATATATAATGTTGTGTTTAAACATTTGTGTCCAGGACCAGGTGGACACGCTGACGTTTCAGAACCGCAGCCTGAGAGACCGAGCCAAGCGCTTTGAGGAGGCTCTACGCAGGAGCACCGACGAACAGATAGTGGTAACAGCAGCCCCGTTTATACCTGCTGCTAACATGAACAGATAGTGGTAACAGCAGCCCCGTTTATACCTGCTGCTAACATGAACAGATAGTGGTAACAGCAGCCCCGTTTATACCTGCTGCTAACATGAACAGATAGTGGTAACAGCAGCCCCGTTTATACCTGCTGCTAACATGCATCCTTTGTCCCAATCTTCTCTACATGCTAATTGTGATCAGATCTTTTAACGGGTGTAGATGATTAAAAGACACATGGTGATCTGATTGTGATCAGATCCTCTCCTGTCGATCTCCGGAGATAGTCAGACACCCATTGTATCTGGATATCTTAAAATTGTAGACGGATCTAGACAGTGATACCTTATAAATCGTCATTATATCTCCGTCTAAAAACATTGACAGCTGGCACCATTGACTTTAAAGTATATTGAACAAAAAATTATAAATGCAACAATTCTACTGAGTTATAGTTCATATAAGAACCATAATCTATGGATTTTACATGATTGGGCAGGGGCTCAGCCATGGGTGGGCTTGGGAGGGCATAGGCCCACCCACTTGGGAGCCAGGCGCATCCACTTTTTCCCACAGTTGAAAAAGCCGGATGTGGAGGTCCTGGGCTGGCGTGGTTATACGTGGTCTGCGGTTGTGAGGCCCGTTGGACATACTGCCAAATTCTCTAAAACAACATTTGGCGGTGGCTTATGGTAGAGAAATGAACATTCAATTATCTGGCAATGGCTCTGGTGGACATTCCTGCAGTCAGCATGCCAATTGCACGCACCCTCAAAACTTGAGACATCTGTGGCATTGTGTTGTGTGACAAAACTGCACATTTTAGAGTGACCTTTTATTGTCCCCAGCACAAGGTGCACCTGTGTAATGATAATGCTGTTTAATCAGCTTCTTGATATGCCACACCTGTCAGGTGGATGGATTATCCTGGCAAAGAAGAACTGCTCACTAACAGGGATGTAAACAAAGTGGACATTTTTGGGGATCTTTTATTTCAGCTCATACATGTTGCGTTTATAGAATATATGTCAAATAATGTGCATAAAGGAAGGGACAGACACAGTGGAGAGATAACAGACACATGTTACTGCCATGTGTCGACAAATTTCTGGAAATGTGTGCACATTCAGAATGTAGACACAATCAAGACAAAGGACCCATGTCAGCACCGGTTATAGACGGGACTTTAGAGTTGATCAATGCTTGCATTATCGATGGGATTCAGTCCCTCGTCATTTCTTGGTTTGCTCTCAGGATGCTCTGGCTCCGTACCAGCACATTGAGGAGGATCTGAAGAGCTTGAAGGAAGTTCTTTTAATGAAGAACCAACAGATCCACGAACAGGATGTCAAGATCTCGGAGCTGGAGAGAATGGTAGGCTCAAAATGAATGGCTATGTATCAGAATGGTAGACTCAAAATGAATGGTTATGTGTCAGAATGGTTTGTATCAGAATGGTTATGTATCAGAATGGTTATGTATCAGAATGGTTATGTATCAGAATGGTTATGTATCAGAATGGTTATGTATCAGAATGGTTATATGAGAACTCAAGTAAATAAGGCAGAGTGACAGAACGAGCATTCGTACACCTTCAGAAGGTGGTGGCTTTTTAATTGAGCAGAGAAAGAGTTTGGTTTGAATAATTAAATACTGTGCTGTGTGTGGGCACTTGTGTGCATGCCTGTGTGTGTAATGTTGAATTTAATGTTGGCGCTACTGTCCATGTGTTTTTGAGCAGGCCCAAAAGAACGTCTTCCTGGAGGAAAGGGTACAGATGTTACAGCAGCAGAACGAAGACCTGAGGGCCAGGATAGACAAGAACCTAGCCATGTCCAGGTAACAGACACCAGCAGGATCAAGACCTGAGGGCCAGGATAGACAAGAACCTAGCCATGTCCAGGTAACAGACACCAGCAGGATCAAGACCTGAGGGCCAGGATAGACAAGAACCTAGCCATGTCCAGGTAACAGACACCAGCAGAATGGAGACATGAGGGCCAGGATAGACAAGAACCTAGCCATGTCCAGGTAACAGACACCAGCAGAATGGAGACCTGAGGGCCAGGATAGACAAGAACCTAGCCATGTCCAGGTAACAGACACCAGCAGAATGGAGACCTGAGGGCCAGGATAGACAAGAACCTAGCCATGTCCAGGTAACAGACACCAGCAGAATGGAGACATGAGGGCCAGGATAGACAAGAACCTAGCCATGTCCAGGTAACAGACACCAGCAGAATGGAGACATGAGGGCCAGGATAGACAAGAACCTAGCCATGTCCAGGTAACAGACACCAGCAGAATGGAGACCTGAGGGCCAGGATAGACAAGAACCTAGCCATGTCCAGGTAACAGACACCAGCAGGATCAAGACCTGAGGGCCAGGATAGACAAGAACCTAGCCATGTCCAGGTAACAGACACCAGCAGGATCAAGACCTGAGGGCCAGGATAGACAAGAACCTAGCCATGTCCAGGTAACAGACACCAGCAGGATCAAGACCTGAGGGCCAGGATAGACAAGAACCTAGCCATGTCCAGGTAACAGACACCAGCAGAATGGAGACCTGAGGGCCAGGATAGACAAGAACCTAGCCATGTCCAGGTAACAGACACCAGCAGGATCAAGACCTGAGGGCCAGGATAGACAAGAACCTAGCCATGTCCAGGTAACAGACACCAGCAGAATGGAGACCTGAGGGCCAGGATAGACAAGAACCTAGCCATGTCCAGGTAACAGACACCAGCAGGATCAAGACCTGAGGGCCAGGATAGACAAGAACCTAGCCATGTCCAGGTAACAGACACCAGCAGAATGGAGACCTGAGGGCCAGGATAGACAAGAACCTAGCCCACCCACAGACTCTTTTCAGAGTGTAGTCTGACAACACCTCACCTTTTTAAAGGTGTTCGTTCTGTCTTTTGTTATCTCATAAATAATGTTGTTTTTTACAACCCCTCCCACTCCTCCCCTGCTCCACCCCTCCTCTATCCCTTCTCCACCCTTCCATTCTTTAACCATTCCCCTTCTATCCATCCCCTCTCCTCCACCCTTCCTCCCTCCACCCTCTCTTCTCCCATATAGACAACTCTCGGAGGAGAACGCCAACCTCCAGGAGTCAATGGAGAAGGAGAGCAACGAGAAGAAACGCCTGAGTCGGAACAACGAGGAGCTGCTGTGGCGTCTGCAGAGTCCTCACATGTCCCCCGCCGGCTCTCCCATCCACCGAGCCTCTCCCATCCACCACTCCTCCAACACCTCCTCCCCTGGTCACCACCGTTCCACCGCTGGCCCGGGGTCACCCGCACGACCGCACTCCTACCACCAATGAGACCGCCTCTCCTCAATGCCTCCCCATCGCCTCCATCTCCCTCATCTCCTTTTCCAGATGAGGAGGACGATGATGGAGGAACATTTCTTCCTCCCACTACATCCCTTCATCCATCCACTGACTTCATCCATCCATTGGCTTCATCCATCCACTGACTTCATCCATCCACTGACTTCATCCATCCACTGACTCCATCCATCCACTGACTTCATCCATCCACTGACTTCATCCATCCACTGACTCCATCCATCCACTGACTCCATCCATCCACTGACTCCATCCATCCACTGACTCGTCTTGGGAAGTCCCTTCCTTTTTCTCTCCCTTTTTTTAATATGGAGGATGGAGGAACAGCTCTTCTTCTAGCCACAACGTCTCTCCTTCCGTCCGTTCATCCCTGGAACTCTGGGACAGTTCATCCATCCTTCTTCTCTTTATTTTATCAACGTTCTATCCCCGATGAGGGAGAAATATGTCTCCATCCAGTCAACTCAGAAACGTTTTTCCCCTTTTGTGTGTATTAGTCTCCCTATCTAAGGAGAGTTGGCTTCAATGCTGACCAAACCGGTTTGGGGTGTTCACTTTAGTATCTCTGAGGTGAAACGACCCTCTGTCTGTAGAACGTGTACAGTCCCGTGTTCCACTACCAGATGAATATAGACACAGGCCAAGGCAACTCATCTGTGTGACAAATTCTGAAGTGTCCCAAGTAAGGGCCGAGGGCAGAGTTCCCCTCCATCCATCTGTTTGTATCTCCGCCTTCACGTATTGTAATATCACATGGTCTGTGCTCTCTAACCACGGAGGTTTTGAATGTAGGATTTAAAAAAACAAACATCCTCTCTCTATCAAAAACACACTGATGAACCCTTCCCTTTATGAATTCTATCAAGCAGACAGACTGATGTAGAAGAAGGACTCACTCCGCCATTTTGGATCTCACGGGAGCCTACAGTATCTATCTTCATGTATTTACCTCCAACTGTATCGTCAGCTACTGGTCAGAAACGCAACAATGAATACAAGAAGCGCCTTCCCTGTCCTGCCTTTACTGTCTGCCTTCTGTATACTGTAGGCAGGTCTCTCACCAGCAATATCCTTCTCAAGACCGCCAGGAACTACATGACAGCATTAAGAAACAGTTGCATATCAATTCATGATGTTAGCCTTCATATAGTGCATATTACATTTACATGTTAGTCATTTAGCAGACAGTCTTCTCCAGAGAGACTTACAGGAACAATAAGGGGTAAGTGCCTTGCTCAAGGGCACGTCGGCAGATTGTTTTTTTCTCACCTAGTCAGCTCGGGGACCTTTCGGTTACTGGCTCAAGACTATTGACCGCTAGGCTACCTGCTGCCTCGCATATGAATAGTTACAGTATATAAGTAAGCGGGCACTGCAATTCTACATACTGGTTAAGATCATAAAGTCCTGACACCCCATTTAATCCAGTTAAGCCCTAGACTGCTACTGAGCCACATGAAGGATCAATGTTGGACACAGAAATCTACCGGCTTAACACACAGTCCTAGAAAGACTTGGATGGTCAAGGCATCTGTTCAGTACTTCAGCTGAGGGTCACTGTAGGGCTGTGCATTACCTTACAATAGGGTAAGGTACAATAGGGTAAGGTACTTTATTTTAGGGTACCAAATAGAGCTGTGTAGTACTTTACCTTTGGATCCCAGTAAGGCTGTACAGTACTTTACCTTAGGATCCTGTCTATGGACCCTAAAGTACTGCACAGTACTACTGTCTATGGACCCTAAAGTACTGCACAGTACTACTGTCTATGGACCCTAAAGTAAATAACTACACAGTACTACTGTCTATGGACCCTAAAGTACTGCACAGTGCTACTGTCTATGGACCCTAAAGTACTACACAGTACTACTGTCTATGTACCCTAAAGTAAAGAACTACACTGTACTAATGTCTATAGACCCTAAAGTAAAGTACTACACAGTACTACTGTCTATGGGTCCATAGACAGTAGTACTGTGTAGTACTTTTGGGTCCATAGACAGTTGTACTGTGTAGTACTTTAAGGTACATAGACAGTAGTACTGTGTAGTACTTTAAGGTCCATAGACAGTAGCACTGTGCAGTACTTTAGGATCCATAGACAGTAGGACTGTGTAGTACTTTTGGCTCCATAGACAGTAGTACTGTGTAGTACTTTAGGGTCCATAGACAGTAGTACTGTGTAGTTCTTTACTTTAGGGTCCATAGACAGTAGTACTGTGCAGTACTTTAGGGTCCATAGACAGTAGTACTGTGTAGTTCTTTACTTTAGAGTTAAATTCACAGTTGGGATGTACTTTACGTAGGGCAGTCTTCTGGCAACGCCTGTATTGGACCATGGCAGACTGCCTCTCTGCAATCCTCCGCATCTGTCTTCAGACTACAACGCCTCTACTCTCATTTCGCCTCGTCTTTCCTGTTTACGTATAGGATTTACAACAACCCAGAGAATCATGATGAACTGCTTTACATAGAGGATTTACAACAACCCAGATAATCATGATGAACTGCTTTACATAGAGGATTTACAACAACCCAGAGAATCATGATGAACTGCTTTACATAGAGGATTTACAACAACCCAGATAATCATGTTGAACTGCTTTACGTAGAGGATTTACAACAACCCAGAGAATCATGTTGAACTGCTTTACATAGAGAATTTACAACAACCTAGAGAATCATGATGAACTGCTTTACATAGAGGATTTACAACAACCTAGAGAATCATGATGAACTGCTTTACATAGAGGATTTACAACAACCTAGAGAATCATGATGAACTGCTTTACATAGAGGATTTACAACAACCCAGATAATCATGTTGAACTGCTTTACATAGAGAATTTACAACAACCTAGAGAATCATGATGAACTGCTTTACATAGAGGATTTACAACAACCTAGAGAATCATGATGAACTGCTTTACATAGAGGATTTACAACAACCCAGATAATCATGTTGAACTGCTTTACGTAGAGGATTTACAACAACCCAGATAATCATGATGAACTGCTTTACGTAGAGGATTTACAACAACCTAGAGAATCATGATGAACTGCTTTACATAGAGGATTTACAACAACCCAGATAATCATGTTGAACTGCTTTACGTAGAGGATTTACAACAACCCAGATAATCATGATGAACTGCTTTACGTAGAGGATTTACAACAACCCAGATAATCATGATGAACTGCTTTACGTAGAGGATTTACAACAACCCAGAGAATCATGATGAACTGCTTTACATAGAGGATTTACAACAACCCAGATAATCATGTTGAACTGCTTTACGTAGAGGATTTACAACAACCCAGATAATCATGATGAACTGCTTTACGTAGAGGATTTACAACAACCCAGAGAATCATGATGAACTGCTTTACATAGAGGATTTACAACAGCCCAGAGAATCATGATGAACTGCTTTACATAGAGGATCTACAACATCCCAGAGAATCATGATGAACTGCTTTACATAGAGGATTTACAACAACCCAGAGAATCATGATGAACTGCCAATCAAAATATGTTTTCTCTGATGACATTTGTAACATTTGTAACCAATGATCTTGCTCACTGTAAAGCATGGTGGTGTAGCTGTCTTCCTGTTTTGTTCCCAACAACCTGGTTGTGGGATATTCCCATTCTTAGGGACTCCCACCCACCCAGACGGTCATACAGTATGTCAGTAGGACAATGAATTGAAGTGGATGGTGTCTCGCAAAAGGTTTGACTAACTGTTGTCAAAGAAGTGCAAGCAGTGTTGCAGATGAATGGAAGATAGAGACTCTGTGGTTGATAGAAGATAGAGACTCTGTGGTTGATAGAAGATAGAGACTCTGTGGTTGATAGAAGATAGAGACTCTGTGGTTGATAGAAGATAGAGACTCTGTGGTTGATAGAAGATAGAGACTCTGTGGTTGATAGAAGATAGAGACTCTGTGGTTGATAGAAGATAGAGACTCTGTGGTTGATAGAAGATAGAGACTCTGTGGTTAGAGACTCTGTGGTTGATAGAAGATAGAGACTCTGTGGTTGGTAGAAGATAGAGACTCTGTGGTTGATAGAAGATAGAGACTCTGTGGTTGATAGAATATAGAGACTCTGTGGTTGATAGAAGATAGAGACTCTGTGGTTGATAGAAGATAGAGACTCTGTGGTTGATAGAAGATAGAGACTCTGTGGTTGCATCCAAAAGTAGTGCACTCTAAAGGGTACTTCCGTTCAGGTCCCTTGAAGGAAAAGCCATGAGTAGTGTTCTCACGCCGTACGTCATTAAGCATGGATGGATTAATGAGTTCTTAGGCGAACCGTGCGGCATAAACTACATGTCCCCTTGAAATACATTGACCGTGTAACCTACCACTCTCTGAATGGTATTGACGTGTTGAGAATCACCTTGAAAAGGATAAGGAGTTGATCCCCCATTTTTTATTTATTTTATTTCACCGTTATTTTACCAGGTAAGTTGACTGAGAACACGTTCTCATTTGCAGCAACGACCTGGGGAATAGTTACAGGGGAGAGGAGGGGGATGAATGAGCCAATTGTAAACTGGGGATTATTAGGTGACCGTGATGGTTAAGGGCCAGATTGGGAATTGATGGACAGGTTACTATTAGTATCATAGTTGTTTTCCTGCAGCCCCAGGCCTTAGCACTGATGATGCCCTCATTTATTACGTCTGTATTAGTTAGGTCTGTGATCCTGCAGTGGCTGTGTTTACACAGGCAGCCCATTCTGATCTTTAGTGGCTGTGTTTACACAGGCAGCCCATTCTGATCTTTAGTGACTGTGTTTTACACAGGCAGCCCATTCTAATCTTTTGCACTATTATTGGCAAATGAGCTGATCTGATTGGTCAAAAAAACAAATTAGTGAGGTCAAAAAAACAAATAGTGAAAAGAATATCAGAATTGGGTTATCCTGTGTAAACTCAGCCAATGAGACAAACCTCACGGGATACAGTTACTGATCTGAAGTGAAAGTTCTAGAAGAATGTTCTGGTACCAGTCTGTTATTTTTTATTTACACATTGTGACCATGGTGAATCTACTCTTGTTGTCACTCTCTGTCCAAGTGTACTTATCATTGCATCTCTTTGCGATCAACTCAACAAAAAAAATGGATTTGCTTCCTTTTTGCATAGCCTTGCGTCTTTGTGTGAGTCAAACATTTTTTGAGATCCACAAGTAACATCTAGGCAGCTGTGGAAAATCCATCGTGACTTTCAATCTCTTTTTCTCCATTTGACTGGATGTTTGTCGTGTCATAATACTAGCTAACCAGGAAGTCTTGTTTGGGAAAAATTGTTCAATGGAATATGATTATTCACGATGAATATTGGAAAACAGGAACCATTGTATTCATTTTATTGAACTGTTATACCTCTTGTCTCAAATCAGAGATCAATCTCAGGTCTTGAAGGAATTCCTGACTCATAACAGAAAGCCAAGAGACTGCCATTTATTAATTTAAACATTTTATTATTTTAAACATTTATTTTACATTTATTCATGATTTTTAAATGTGTTATTGTAGTTTTTTGTTGTTGTGGGTTTTGTATTGTGACACAACATATTTAAACCACGTTGTAAAATGTCCACCGGATGTAAAGTATCATACAGTATTTATTATTTTATTTTTTTCTTTAAGAATTTGTTTAACAACACTTAGCAATGTAAAATAAAATCATATTAGTTGATTCAGAGTTAGATGATGTGGTGTAGAAAACCACCACTTTCCCTTGTATAGAATGTCCTATTTACACTGTGTCAATGTAAGCATTTGAAGCAGAGTTACACCGATATCTGGATGATGATATCTACCTAGATATAGATATAGCAGAATAGATATAGACATAGTAGAACTACAGTAGATTGACTGCATGGCTGCAGAGGAGATGATGCCTCCCCAGATACCCTTACCAGACATTAGCCCTTTGAGCTAAAGGCTGATAGCTTAGTAACTGGTTGGTTACATAGGGAAAAGGTATTTAAAATGAGGTTAGCACTTCAGGCTAAAGGCCGATAGTAACTGGGTTAGTAACTGGTTGGTTACATAGGGAGATTTATCTGAAACCTAATGTTCTGTCAGGTTTGGAAGTGTACTGATTGTTCTATGTCTTGTGGATTTGCCCATTATGACCAATAAACTCTAGAACTCTTTAATGTTCCTTCCATTCTAGAACAGAAGGTTGGGTTCCCAGTAGATGTACTCTAGAACTCTTTAATGTTCCTTCCATTCTAGAACAGAAGGTTGGGTTCCCAGTAGATGTACTCTAGAACTCTCTAATGTTCCTTCCATTCTAGAACAGAAGGTTGGGTTCCCAGTAGATGTACTCTAGAACTCTTTAATGTTCCTTCCATTCTAGAACAGAAGGTTGGGTTCCCAGTAGATGTACTCTAGAACTCTTTAATGTTCCTTCCATTCTATAACAGAAGGTTGGGTTCCCAGTAGATGTACTCTAGAACTCTTTAATGTTCTTCCATTCTAGAACAGAAGGTTGGGTTCCCAGTAGATGCATATCTAATGAGGGGTTGTTGTCTCACATGAATGTTGATACCTTGGTTATTGCTATTGTTTTACGTGATGATCATTTTGTTGTAAAGATTGTTTGGAATTCTTCTTCTGCACAGGTTCTGCCATGTTGTTGATATGAAAGCATGTCTCTTCAATAAGTGTGTCTTTTGCGTTGTTTGTTTTTATAAAGAACTTGGTTTCATTTTGTTCCAAACTGCCACCGTAGCTTGGGATGGTAGAAGTTAAACATTGTGGTTTTTATTATGAGACACTAATGTCTGTATATGTGACACTTTGGATTGAAGTATTAAAATATAATGGGAAAAAAAATAAGACTTTGTAAATATAGTGTTTGCTTTTTTCTCCACAGATGTAGAAGTTATGTACTCTAGTATAAATTAGACAGTGTGTATGGCTCTACAACATCATGTTGTTGCTATTTCACCTACTAGATAGGTGTAAGTAACGGCCATTTCACCCACCGGATAGGTGTAAGTAACGGCCATTTCACCCACCGGATAGGTGTAAGTAACGGCCATTTCACCCACCGGATAGGTGTAAGTAACGGCCATTTCACCTACCGGATAGGTGTAAGTAACGGCCATTTCACCCACCGGATAGGTGTAAGTAACGGCCATTTCACCCACCGGATAGGTGTAAGTAACGGCCATTTCACCCACCGGATAGGTGTAAGTAACGGCCATTTCACCCACCGGATAGGTGTAAGTAACGGCCATTTCACCCACCGGATAGGTGTAAGTAACGGCCATTTCACCTACCGGATAGGTGTAAGTAACGGCCATTTCACCCACCGGATAGGTGTAAGTAACGGCCATTTCACCCACCGGATAGGTGTTAGTAACGGCCATTTCACCTCCTGAATAGGTGTAAGTAATGGCCATTTCACCTACCGGATAGGTGTAAGTAACGGCCATTTCACCTACCGGATAGGTGTAAGTAACGGCCATTTCACCCACCGGATAGGTGTAAGTAACGGCCATTTCACCCACCGGATAGGTGTAAGTAACGGCCATTTCACCTCCTGGATAGGTGTAAGTAACGGCCATGTCACCTACCGGATAGGTGTAAGTAACGGCCATTTCACCTCCTGGATAGGTGTAAGTAACGGCCATTTCACCCACCGGATAGGTGTAAGTAACGGCCATTTCACCTCCTGGATAGGTGTAAGTAACGGCCATTTCACCTCCTGGATAGGTGTAAGTAACGGCCATTTCACCTCCTGGATAGGTGTAAGTAACGGCCATTTCACCTCCAGGATAGGTGTAAGTAACGGCCATTTCACCTCCTGGATAGGTGTAAGTAACGGCCATTTCACCCACCGGATAGGTGTAAGTAACGGCCATTTCACCTCCTGGATAGGTGTAAGTAACGGCCATTTCACCCACCGGATAGGTGTAAGTAATGGCCATTTCACCTCCTGGATAGGTGTAAGTAACGGCCATTTCACCCACCGGATAGGTGTAAGTAACGGCCATTTCACCTCCTGGATAGGTGTAAGTAACGGCCATTTCACCTCCTGGATAGGTGTAAGTAACGGCCATTTCACCTCCTGGATAGGTGTAAGTAACGGCCATTTCACCTCCTGGATAGGTGTAAGTAACGGCCATTTCACCCACCGGATAGGTGTAAGTAACGGCCATTTCACCTCCTGAATAGGTGTAAGTAACGGCCATTTCACCTCCTGGATAGGTGTAAGTAACGGCCATTTCACCCACCGGATAGGTGTAAGTAACGGCCATTTCACCTCCTGGATAGGTGTAAGTAACGGCCATTTCACCTCCTGGATAGGTGTAAGTAACGGCCATTTCACCTACCGGATAGGTGTAAGTAACGGCCATTTCACCTCCTGGATAGGTGTAAGTAACGGCCATTTCACCTCCTGGATAGGTGTAAGTAACGGCCATTTCACCCACCGGATAGGTGTAAGTAACGGCCATTTCACCTCCTGGATAGGTGTAAGTAACGGCCATTTCACCTCCTGGATAGGTGTAAGTAACGGCCATTTCACCTCCTGGATAGGTGTAAGTAACGGCCATTTCACCTACCGGATAGGTGTAAGTAACGGCCATTTCACCTCCTGGATAGGTGTAAGTAACGGCCATTTCACCTCCTGGATAGGTGTAAGTAACGGCCATTTCACCTACCGGATAGGTGTAAGTAACGGCCATGTCACCTACTAGATAGGTGTAAGTAACGGCCATTTCACCTCCTGGATAGGTGTAAGTAACGGCCATTTCACCTCCTGGATAGGTGTAAGTAACGGCCATTTCACCTCCTGGATAGGTGTAAGTAACGGCCATTTCACCTCCTGGATAGGTGTAAGTAACGGCCATTTCACCTCCTGGATAGGTGTAAGTAACGGCCATTTCAGCCATGCTACTTTCACCTATCCAGTCCTATCAGATCTGTGAAGGAGGGTAAAAGGGGAGGGAAGATGCAACACTGCGTCTCTGTGACCCTTCATTTCCTGTGCATGAAGTGGCTGACCACGTCGATGGGCAGAGGGAAGATGATGGTGGAGTTCTTCTCTGCAGCGATGGCGGTGAGGGTCTGGAGGTATCTCAGCTGGAGGCCTGATGGAGACTCGGAGATCACTAGAGATGCCTCCTTCAGGGCCCTGGAGGCATTCATCTCCCCCTCCGCCGCTATCACCTAGGGAGAGGAAGGGGTAAGAAACATACAGATGGATTTTCAGTATGGAGAAACATTAATCTCCCCCTCCGCCGCTATCGCCTAGAGAAGAGGGACTCTATTGATGAAAACAGTTACCATTAAATAAGTGTATTTATTTCACATTGTACATCTCAGTTGACTGTCTTCTACAGTTGTCTGAAGTGTGTCTCCACACCTTAGCCCTGGCCTCACGGCTGGCTTCTGCCTCTGCAGCCATGGCTCTCTGCAGCTGGTGGGGCAGCTTCACGTCCTTAATCTCCACACGCTCCACCTTGATACCCCACGGGTCAGTGGCCTCGTCCAGAGACTCCTATGGAAGGGGTAGTAGGGTCAGCAAACAGAGAAACATTAGTCGGTCCAGAGCTATCATACAGCTAACGAAATAGCTACACCTACTAGTGTATTTGTCCAGAACAGATGAGTTCGATGTGGGATTAGACTCTATTCATCCACAACAGGTAAAGGACAGATCGAAATGTACTGTTCAAGGTGTCATTAAAAAAATGCAACCCCTCCCCCCCTTCTCCCCAACTATAAAAATATTTTCACTAGACCCTCCCCGTGTACTGTTAAATAAATGGAACACCCTCCTCCTCTTGGAATTAACTCAAAATAATGTTGAAGACCATAACTGTGGAGACCCTGTGGCCTATAAACGTGGATATGCTTTGTGGCACAGTTGATGTCACACAGGGCTACGGCCAGAAGGTTGAGTGTTCGCCATGACAACCACAGATGAGCTCATTCTCCCTGCCTGTTTCATTACTTCATGATCAGAGCCGGATGCAGACAATCATCAGCTAGGGGGGGAATAAAACATTTTGATGCCATATTTACAATTATATAAAATACACTACTACATCACCAAAAATATGTGGACACCTGCTCGTTGAACATCTCATTCCAAAATCATGGGCATTAATATGGAGTTGGTCCCCCTCTTTGCTGCTATAACAGCCTTCACTCTTCTGGGAAGGCTTTCCACTAGATGTTGGAACATTGCTGTGGGGACTTGCTTCCATTCAGCCACAAGAGCATTAGTGAGGTCGGGAACACTGATGTTGGGCGATTAGGCCTGGCTCGCAGTCGGAAATCCAATTCATCCCAAAGGTGTTTTATGGGGTTGAGGTCAGGGCTCTGTGCAGACCAGTCAAGTTCTTCCACACCAATTTCGACAAACCATTTCTGTATGGACCTCGCTTTGTGCACGGGGGCATTGTCATGCTGAAACAGGAAAGGGCCTTCCCCAAACTGTTGCCACAAAGTTGGAAGCAGAGAATCATCTAGAATGTCATTGTATGCTGTAGCGTTAAGATTTCCCTTCACTGGAACTAAGGGGCCTAGCCCGAACCATGAAAAACAGCCCCAGACCATTATTCTTCCTCCACCCAACTTTAAAGTTGGCACTATGCATTCGGGCAGGTAGCGTTCTCCTGGCATCCGCCAAACCCAGATTCCTCCATTGGACTGCCAGATGGTGAAGTGTGATTTATCACTCCAGTGCATGCGTTTCCACTGCTTCATAATCCAATGGCGGCGAGCTTTACACCACTCCAGCCGATTCTTGGTATTGCGCATGGTGATCTTAGGCTTGTGTGCGGCTGCTTGGCCACGGAAACCCATTTCATGAAACTCAATTATTGTGCTGACGTTGCTTCCAGAGGCAGTTTGGAACTCGTGGACAGATGATTTTTTACACGCTAGGTGCTTCAGCACTCGGCAGTAACGACATGTGAGTTTGTGTGGCCTACCACTTCGCAGCTGAGCCGTTGTTGCTCCTAGACGTTCCCACTTCACAATAACAGCACTTACAGTTGACTGGGACAGCTCTAGCAGGGCAGAAATTTGACAAACTGACTTGTTGGAAAGATGGCATCCTATGACGGTGACACATTGAAAGTCACTGATCTCTTCAGTAAGGCCATTCTACTGATTGCATGGCTGTGTGCTCAGTTTTATACACCTGTACAATCTTCAACAGTTAAATTAAATGTTTTGTTGTCCTGATCATCATTGTAATGACATGCTTGAATAATATAGGACTAGAATAAGATGCAGATGGCTTTCTAGTCTCTTCGTGAAGATTGAATGGCTACAGGTCTGAACAAATAAACAGCTCTAGCCTACCGCCATCCTGCGTTCTCTCTTCTTTCAGGCTCCCACGGCTGTGGCCATGAGTTCTATTGGCTTCTGTATAACAGCTATAGCCTACCGCCATCCTGCGTTCTCTCTTCTTTCAGGCTCCCACGGCTGTGGCCATGAGTTCTATTGGCTTCTGTATTTAACATTCAGCAAACAAGAGCTTGCTTCCCTCTTCCAATAGTCTATTCGTATAAGAAATGCTAAAAATAAGTTCTTCCAGCAAACTATTCTAGTCTAGCTTTTCCTGGGATTCCAGAGAGAGAAAGACTGTGACAGAGTGGTCGCGTGCGCACAAAGAAAGGAGAACTCTCCCCGGGGTTCCCGTCAGCTTCTCCGGGATCGGTTATGTTACTGCACTGGACGCCTGAGGCATCCGTCTCCGCCACTCCGGATTCGGGGATCTGAACCGACTCCCTTTCGACGGAGGCCATCGCCCCTCCCTTCCGAACGGCGTTCGCCCATCTATTAGGACTGAATGATCCATGCTCAACTGCTGTTCACATGGAACCCTTCTCCACTTCGGCCTTCAAAGTTCTCGTTTGAATATTTGCTCCGTTCATCTTTCCCTCGATCCTGACTAGTCTCCCAGTCCCTGCTGCTGAAAAACATTCCTACAGCATGATGCTGCCACCACCATGCTTCACCGTAGGGATGGTGCCAGGTTTCCTCCAGACGTGACGCTTGGCATTCAGGCCAAAGAGTTCAAACTTGGTTTTATCAGACCAGGGAATCTTGTTTCTTATGGTCTGAGTGTCCTTTAGGTGCCTTTTGGCAAACTTCAAGTGGGCTGCCTTTTACTGAGGAGCCACCAGCTCTAGGAAGAGTCTAGATGGTTCCTAACTTCTTCCATTTAAGGAAAATGGAGACCTTCAATGCTGCAGAAAAGTGTAGTACCCTTCCCCAGATCTGGGCCTCGACACAATCCTGTCTCGGAGCTTTACGGACAATTCTTTCAACCTCGTGGCTTGGTTTTTGCTCTGACATGAGCTGCCAACTGTGGGACCTTATAGAGACAGGTGTTTGCCTTTCCAAATCATGTCCAATCAATTGAATTAACCACAGGTGGACTCCAATCAAGTTGCAGAAACATCTCAAGGATGATCGATCAATGGAAACGGGAAACAGTTTCGAGTCTCATAGCAAAGGGTCTGAATACTTATGTAAATAAGGTAATATATATTTGCAAACATAAAAATAAAAAAAACTTTTCATTATGGGATATTGTGTGTAGATTGATGAGTTTTTTTTTAATCCTTTTTTTATTTTTATTTTTTTAGATTTGGCAAATATCCCTTGTTTATTGATAGCGCTGGCTACGCCATGTTGGATCTGAAAACATATGGATGTCTGGTCAATTTCTTCCCAGTCACGTTGTCCGGAGCCAACTTTTCCTATAGGAAACCCTAAAATGCTCATATTGTTTATTTGCAGATTTTAGAATATTCCCATGAACATCTGTCACCATGGAAACCTAGCTATAGACACCCTAAAGACTCTGGCAGGTGCGCTAGTCCAGTGTCACTTTGATTATGCCTGCACATCCTGATTCACCACTAGGCCAAACATCTAAAGAATAATCTACAGATAACGGTTGAATTTTTCCCCCTGTATTTTACAATGATTCCATCCCGAGAATAATCACTTTTCTCCCCAAATCGGAAGTGTCATTCTAAAGCATATGTCTGGATTTGAGTAGAGCTTTGATCGGCAATACCTTAGTATTAACCAGCCACTTCAGCACCAGCTCCCCGCTGAGGATGCGCCACAACCAGCCACGCTAGTGTTTGTTGGCTCCACCTCGGTCCGTCTCGGTTACTGTAGTGCAGTCTTAGTGCCAGCATTGGTTTGTGGTGGTATGTAGACAGTTACGAAAAATACAGATGAAAACTATCTTGGTAAATAATGTGGTCTAAAGCTTATCATGAGATTCTCTACCTCAGGCGAGCAAAACCTTGAGACTTCCTTAGATTTTCGTGCACCAGCTGTTATTTACAAATATACGTAGACTGCCACCCCTTGTCTTACCAGACGCCGCTGTTCTATCCTGCCGAAAAAGCACAAAACCTGTCAGCTGTATGTTATTCATGTCATCGTTCAGTCACGACTCGGTGAAGCATAAGATATTAGTTTTTAATGTCCCGTTTGTAGAATATATACGTGATCGTAGTTTGTCTATTTTATTATCGATTGATTGTACGTTGGCTAATAGGACCGATGGTAAAGGTAGATCACCTTCTCGGCGACGGTTCCTTACAAGGCACCCGAATCTTTGTCCACGATACCTACGTCTCTTTCTCCTGCGAATGACGGGGATGAGGGCTTTATCTAGAAACTATTTTCGGACATAAGATACGGTGGCAGAAACATTATGTACAAAATAACTTACAAATTACATGAAAAAACACACACAATAGCACAATTGGTTAAGGGGTCGTAAAAAACAGCAGTCATTTCCTTTCGGGCCATTCTTAAAATTAATTATCAGAAGTAAAATTACAGACAGACTTGCCTGTGTTTACTGTGCCTTTCTAGACCTTATAAACTGTTGAGAGTAGATCCACAATGGATTCAAAATCAAATTATTCAAATGACATTTTCACTGCAGCCTAGAGTAGAATTTTGGTCTCACTTGAAAACAATAATACAGTTATTAATTATATTGTGGTTGTTGCTAATTTAGTCTTGGTAGAATAATTATATTGTCCCTAAACAAGATCAATAGGGGAGCTTTCTGACCTGTGTGTTTCTTGTCTTCACTGTTCCTATTTGTTCATATTGAAAATTGATGCAGCTTCGAATGCTTTTATATATGGTATGATTGTTAGTTAGTCTATTGCAGATCTGGACAAACGATAAACCTACCACTATTGTCACTATGAATGGTGGATAGAGGGCGGGATAGACCGTTAGACTTGTAGACAATACCGATCGGTGGTAAAAAATTAGCACATGGAAAAGCCTAGGTCATAAGCGAAGTACCTTGATATAGAGGAGGAGCATGCAAGCAGATGAGGAAATGTGACTAGGATGGAATACATTATATAGTAAAACCTGTAGAAGAGTGACTGTTAACCAGGGAAGAAAACGCACTCAACCCTCCCTGTGCCCAATAACAAACCACTCAACCCTCCCCTGTGCCAAATAACAAACCACTCAACCCTCCCCTGTGCCCAATAACAAACCACTCAACCCTCCCCTGTGGCCAATAACAAACCACTCAACCCTCCCCTGTGCCCAATAACAAACCACTCAACCCTCACCTTTGGCCAATAACAAACCACTCAACTCCCTTGTGCCCAATAACAAACCACTCAACCCTCCCCTGTGGCCAATAACAAACCACTCAACCCTCCCCTGTGCCCAATAACAAACCACTCAACCCTGCCCTTTGGCCAATAACAAACCACTCAACCCTCCCCTTTGGCCAATAACAAACCACTCAACCCTGCCCTTTGGCCAATAACAAACCACTCAACCCTCCCCTTTGGCCAATAACAAATGTCGTGGAAAATCATTTTCAAATACAACGCTTACCAGAACTTTTAAAATCAAACATGCTCTTTATTACAACTGTACAGCCCACCGGCATGTCCCCGCGGAACACACCCCGCGGAACACACCCCCCGCGGAACACACACCCCGCGGAACACACACCCCGCGGAACACACACACCGCTTCCCAACCCCGGTTCCAACATTTATACATAAATAGCATATGGGTCCACCCCATATGCAAATAAGCATACTTCCCCTAATTTTCCCTGCCATCATTATCTTTTTAGTTCAGGCTTCCTGCTTGTTCACGCCTACTAACGCCCATTATCTGCTTTCAGTTAAATTATAATAGTGGCCAGACCCATGCTTGTCTTAAAAATAATCTATGTCCATCTACCCTCTAGGCCTATGACTCAACCCTGTATTTAATTCAATGCCCCAGCATGTTCTCTGGTATGTCCTTATTGGAATTGGCAGACTCTATGTCTCTTCTTGTCATTAGTGTCCAGTTGCCTTAAGCATATTTCTCTGGTATGTGTGCTTTTAGTGGAATGTGTAGACTATAAGTCTAGTGTGTCCAATTATTCTAGGTGCCCATGTGTCTGGTCAGTCTGTCAGCACAATGGAGAAAATAAGAGGGCCAGAACGTCTCTTAGTATATCTCCATTACCACAGTCTCATGATAAATGTGAACATGTGGTTCGTTACTTTAATGTTCAGCTATCTTTTATATTTATATTTTATCCATGTGTTTTATGTTACTACTACAATCCCCCCTCTGGGGCTATTTAGCCACATAAATGATACAAATAAGACTTTGGGATAGTAAATTAAAATACCTATGATAAACAAGAAAATACAAAAAATAAAAACAAAGTGAAGCATATAAACCAACTAGACCAAACATCTCCAATGTGAAATAGGAGTAAAAGAACCAATCAGAAACATTAAAGAAAACCAACTAGACCAAACATCTCCAATATTCATAAGAGTAAAAGATCAAATTTGGTATAAAAATATAATTAATCCATTCTAAGTTCATATTTGGTGTTATCCACAAAAATATAGATTCAAATCCTGATTTAACCTCATCTCTGGCCTTGAAATCCCTAGGTAGACCTCTAAGCAGTCCAATTGCATTAAGGTATACCTCAGGATCCTTATCATAAGCCATTTTAACTCTAGGTTTAACATAGTCATCATGGAGTGATTCAATAATAGTAACCTATTTAATTGCTTCTAACTAAGGCACAAAGATCAATCCATCCATCAGGCAATACATTCAACAGTTAGTTTTTTCCACACATCCAGAAACTATCAGCAATACCTCTGTCTTGATTTTTCAACATATTAAGAGATGGCGCAACCTGAGTTATGTAACTACACAACCCTTTTCTATTCATAATCAATCCTTTATCATTACTTTTACGAACTCCCGCATTCTCTAGCACCCAAATAGTATCACATTCTACAGTGGTGTTTCCTACATCAATTCCTTCAGTGTGGTGTCTGTAAAAACATTCATATTTTCCTTTAACCACAGTACTTCTGTCTAACTGGGGTCCATTTAATTCAGTTCTAATTTCATAGGCAGCACAATCATTGTCTCCCAACTTAGTCTCGTTTAACATGGCTCTGCCTCTAGTGCTCCCTTGAGCAATCCTACATTCAATGTCACACAAGGAAATAGAATACTTTCTATTGGTACAATGGTCATTTTTCCAACTTACACAGTTTTTAAATGATGCTGGTTCAGAGACTATTAAAAGATCAGACAAAGGTGATTTTCTACACAAAATACAATTGTCCATTCTGTGTTTGTTTGCCATAGACTTAACCCATTTGTACCACTCGTTCTTCACTACTTCTTCTCGTGTGCTGTCCTTGAGTGGTTCTAATATATCTAATTCTGTCGCTTTTTCAATGTTCTTATCTTGAGGTAGATCATTAGAGTTTATCAGAAAGTTCCAAATGTCAGTAAAAAACTCTCCTGACTGATGTCTCAGGTTGCTTTGTTGGCACGGTGGTCTGCTTGGTAAGGGCAGTCGATGTCATCTAGTGGTAACTACTGTGGTCGTCACAGCAGCCGCCACCCTTGTTGTTGTCACAGGTTCTTCCTGTTCAGGTGCAGGGGTAGGTCTTCACCTTCCACTGGTTCAATCTTGTTCATGATGAGCACCTACTCGTCTTTTTCTTTGATTCATGTCAGGTCACATCCTTTCGGGTCCCAAACGACTTCTCCCTTTGTTTGGTGATGTGTCCATCCACAGAGTGCAATCTCCGATAAGGGTTTGATCCTTATGATTGAGATAGACTTCAGTTCTCCTGCTTCTGTTATACATTGAGGTGGAACATAGATTCTAACCTTGTCAGTCTTTTTGGATTGTTCGGCTGATTCCATTCTTCTCTTCCTGCTCCCACCATACATCTTGATTGTGCATTAGTCTGTTGTTTCTATACTAGCATTCACTGTTGCTTCTGTTATGTCAATGTCATTATTCTTTTGTTGTTCTAACATCAATTGTCTGTAAAGGAGGCCATTCAAAAGTTTAAAAGTCAATTGTGGGGTAATCCCCATTTTCTTCAGCTTGCGGGACTTTTCCTCCTCTTTCTTCACCTGAAGCTCCCTCCTCAGGCCGGACTTAGCTTCCATCTGGAAGGGTTTCAATTTTTAGGAAAGAAACGTTCTTATTCTGTTCCTTGTGAGGCCTCTCCTCCTCTTCTGGGTGCATTAGTCGGTGCACGTGTCATATTTTGGCTTTCACTTGATTTACTGTTTTCTTGGCTCCTCCCTGGCATCTCAATCGTTTCCGCTGCTCCTGCTCCCTCCAGGCTCCCTCCTAGTGAATCAGCATCCTCTGTGTCCTCATCTCTATGTGGTTGTGTCCTTCTCTCTGTTGGGACTCAGCTGCAGTGGTTCAGATGGTATCACGTCTGGCTTCTTTTCACTTGGACGGCCGTTCTTGTTGCTTTGGCCACCTCATAGGGTCCATCTCTCCTCGGTTGATCCCACTTCCTCCGGATCCCTCCAACGTGGACTAGATCTCCTGGTACCACTGAGAGAGGTCCTTCTGGTCCCCTTGGATCATCAAACGCAGAACCTCTCATCCTGGTTCAGGTTTCTGCCTACTTTCTGTGAAGCATTCATACTTAGAGACTTATGGCCTCTGTTCTAAGATTGCACCATACATCCTCTTACTTCCATCACTCATCACACAACAAACAGACATTCAGGCTGAAGCTGGCGAACCCCTCTCCTTCTGGTTTCCTAAACATAAGACTTGGAAAACAACAGACAAAACATAACAGCATTGACAATGTTATGTGTTATGCATAAATATATTCATGCAAACTGAAATCTGAGACCATGACAATTCCCACTCTCTCTTTACCTGACTCTATGCCTCCAGGATACTTTTCTGCTGGACTCCACAAAAATAAAAGCCCTAAAAAGCTTCCTCATGCTTCCACCCAGTCTTCCCCTTTCGGCCACAGGTTCTGAGAGGTGTTCCCAAATCATGTCATTTTTACTTAGTTTCCCATCTACTCCATTTCAACTGATAATCATGTGCATAACCTACAATTAACATTCTCTCTTCTTGAATTAATTCAACACTGTATATGCTTTCATATCAATCCCTTTAACATGTTTGTTTAGAGTATAATATCCTATCATCCATTCTCTTTCACATGATGTATTAAAAATAAAACATGTAGCCTCCAAACTCAACCCAGTATGTCTATAGTGGAATCTAATCTCTCTCTCTTTCTCTCTCTGATTCCACATCCTCTGTCATGGTGTTTTCAAGCTCACCCATTATTCAGCTGGACCTTACTTCTCGTGAGACTTATACACCCACCAAAGAGAGACATAAAGAACTTTACCACTGCAGTGTTGTAAGAAGTATACCACCAGCCTGGTGTATCTTGATGTACACTCAGTCTCCAGAATGCAGCCCAAGCCCTTCCATTTCTGGCTGTTTTTTCCTGAGGACATACACACTAACACATGGGTTATTTCCTGACAACATTAGCAAGATCACTAAATCTTAAGTTTTAATAATAGCCCTATGTAACCATTCTGCCTCAAATACCTGGCCTCCTGACACAGAAATATTCATAATGATAATCAAATGATGGTCCCTACAGCAACTGCTGTAAAATACATTCTTAAAACATTCTCAAATCTTTTCTAATCAATTTAAAATAGATATCAGTCCCCCCTTAGGAACATATTCACAACCTTATGTTCCTCAAAACACAAATAAATTGACCAAACGAGAAAAAGAGAAAAAGAAATTACAATAATTGCACAGTTGCAATATTACCACTATTTGTAATGTAATTAAACCTGGGGAAAACGTCCATCCTTTTCAATCTATGCCAATGTTATTGTTGGTCTCTTTCTTCTACATTCTTGGGTATCATCGCACAACAGACTACCTTTATAGTCAATCAAACAATACAATTTATCATTACAATTCCAATGACATTAGAAAACAAAAGAAACAAAAAACCGATAATCAAATATTCTGGAAGTTTTGTCAACCTCCTTGTCCCAGGATTAGATTCCAGAGCGGCCCTAGGCCTATTAAATTCAAACAGTGCTATATCTAAATAACTAAACAGTTATGTTTATTGTTTATACATTTACCAACCCAATATTCAGGATAACAATCCTTAGTGTTTACTTTAACTCAAATTGGACCTGATCAATTCAATACACATCATCCCTTTAATAATTAACATTTAAACTAAACACTTTTATTACCAGTATTATCTATTTTCCCAATAGCCCTTTTGTCTCAGTTTTTCTTACATGAGTGGCCTGGTAATAAAAGTTCAATACCCCAATTCCTTTAATTCATAATACACCCTGGCCCATATCATTTCAACATGTCTATTATTTGATACAGTTCACAGGTCATCAGACACAGTTGTCCCTCACTATTCAGTCGATTAGGGCGGGTATGAGCTCCACACCCACTAGTGGTGATATTCTCTCCCATGCCCTAAAGCATTCTGACGTCACCTTTCATGACAACTCCCTTATTCTACTGGTGATCTCCCAGATGAATTACAGATGATGTAGTTATCAACAAAACCCTTACATAATCCCACACTCCAATAAACCCTTTAGAAAAACTTTCAACACTTTTTATATGCATAATGAACAAAACACATTTGTGTATTCCCCCAAAGACCATAACCCCAAAGAACTGATAGTTTTACCTATGAACCCATGTTATATCGAAAATAAAAATTAAAATAAACCTATTCGAATAACTTATTCAATTTAAGGGTACAACTCTTCATAATTTTCCCAGGGACATAATAGATTTTCAAAGTAATTATACAGTTTGAATAGAGTCAGGTGTCTTAAACATTTTATAAGTATATCCCACCTGTTCCAACAATTTCTAGTAAAAGGTGATCAGTCTTTCACAAGAAATTCCTAGGATTCAGGGCATTTTGAGACCATTAATATGTTTCCACTCCCCCTTTCTTTAGGAGCAACTTAAATACATTTTTCAAAAACATGTTCATCCTTTTGCATACCCAATTTGAAACTGAATTGGAAAAAACCCTTCCAATAAACCTACTAATGTATATTCATTCCCAGTACATGGTGCACTTAGTAGTAAATCATAAGCCAATAATCGCAAAGGGACTGGACTCACTCATCCAGAACTCCATGTTTTAGCCTTATCCAGATATTTTTATTTTTAAAGCGGCTGACTTTAATTAACTGCTTTCCACAGTAATGCAGTCTCCAATGACATTGTTGACCAGAGAAGATTAAAAAACCCTTTTTTTCCCTTATTCTTTCTGGAAAAGAAAGTGTACATATTGTTAATATTCACAACGTTACCTTTTAGTCAGCAAACCAATAATTTTACTTATCCATAGATTTTATTCTAAAGCGTCTTTAACAGTTCCAGAGAATTGTGGTATAGAATGTCTAACAATTAAAATTCCATCGTTATTTTACTAGATGTCAAACGTGATCCAATACTTCTTCTTGACCACATATAAACTGTAATCTCTATGAAACACTCATTGTTCGCTCAGAGACTATACACCGACAAGTAAAAAATTCCATTCTCACTAACCTCAAACCAATTAGTTGTTTGTTATTTTGACAAGGAAATAAACTCTTGTATAGCGGCATTTCCTACTACCGCACTAAGTTCTAGTGTCACCTTACACTAATTTTCCCCATAACCCGCTATATCCATATTCAAAACAGGGAGCTATTTTCTCATTTGTTCTTAGATCTTGTCAATAGTTCTGCCAATCACCCGCACGTCTGCGAGGACTAGAGGAACCACACACACAACCTCATCGCAATGTATTTTCTGATGATAGAATGTTGACATCAGAACGCCTACAAATCGAGCTTCACATTTTGGTCCCATGCGACTATTTATTTATTTATTTTTCCTAAATACTCCCATGTATTTCTACACCTTTTATTTACTATTTTTCCGAGTTAGAGCCAATCTCCTTTCCAATTAATAATTCATTTGTCACATCACTTAATTTCTTTTATCGAAGCCTACTCTATACAGTACATACATTATTTCTGAATACTACAGCATCAACTCTACTCTGTCACAGGAGAGCTGCGCGCTCCCTCTCCTGGACGTTCTGCCTACATACACACACAACTCATCTTTCCTTCCTAATCTTCTATTTTTACACAGATCTACTCATTTCTTACAACATTATCATTCATCCTTTTATGTTTCATCCGTTCATTCAATCCCTTTGTTTTTACCTCAAAACAACTCAGTCTTTCTTTATTGACTTAATTCACTTCCTTCTACATAAGCCTAGACTTCTACAATATGACGAGACTACTGTCTAATCGGATCAGCTTGTCTTCATATCCTATTCAACCCCCAATACTTATCTTTTCTTCTATTCTTAGAGTAGTATTGTGGCATGACCTACTGAATTACCAAACCCTGGTAGCTAGACAGAGCGGTTTTTTATTCGCAGGATTTCTTTTGCATTTGAACGCCGCACAATCGGGCCAACGTTTTTCCTGCACCTACTACTTCACTCATACAGTCCTCATTTCAGAGCGGAAACTATGAATATTTATTTAACTACTGATTTATGTTTTGACCGTATAAGTTACTTTTGCAGTTGAACGCCGCACAATCGGGCTAACGTTTTCCTACAACCTACTAATTTATGCTTTGACCGTATAAGTTACTTTTGCAGTTGAACGCCGCACAATCGGGCTAACGTTTTCCTACAACCTACTGTTTTATGCTTTGACTGTATAAGCTACTTTTTCAGTTGAACGCCGCACAATCGGGCTAACGTTTTCCTACAACCTACTGTTTTATGCTTTGACTGTATAAGCTACTTTTTCAGTTGAACGCCGCACAATCGGGCTAACGTTTTCCTACAACCTACTGTTTTATGCTTTGACTGTATAAACTACTTGTTGTAGCCCTGCGCCGCTCAACTAGAGAGTACAAACAGTTGCGCCGATCAGCCCACACAAGGCTGCTCAAAATGAATGGTCCGACGAGAGGGGCAGTCCGAATCACACACACCCAACACGAGTCGCCCGCTCAGGTTGACTGAGGTGTGTTTACGCACATCCCAAAACAGATCCTGATACGGTCGAACCCGGCCAAGCAGAATCAGACGGAACAACTCCCCCAATCAAACCAGACACATGAACCTGTCTCGAGCAGTCCAACCAGAACAAATGCCCGCTCCCCCCAGCCAAACACCCGACACAATCAAAGTTCACAGTTCCAGTTCACTCAATCTCCAGACATGCGCATTCATACAAAACCCAAACTCACACATGCATGCACATTTATTTGAATTCAAAAGTTCTTTCGTTTTTATCGTTTTTAGGAAATTTGAGAGAGAGACCTACATGACATTCCTCCCGCTGAGACAGGACTCTGAAGCAATCCACACAAACATTTCAACTATTGTAAGAACTTGCTTACCGTATATAGTTGGGTGGCCACCTCTGTTTGTTTAGATTGTCCAAAGAACCCGCCAGCCAAGAACGTCTCCGTCCCTGTCACTCCTGGGACCAGCTCGCCAATTATGTCGTGGAAAATCATTTTCAAATACAACGCTTACCAGAACTTTTAAAATCAAACATGCTCTTTATTACAACTGTACAGCCCACTGGCATGTCCCCGCGGAACACACCCCGCGGAACACACCCCCCGCGGAACACACACCCCGCGGAACACACACCCCGCGGAACACACACCGCTTCCCAACCCCGGTTCCAACATTTATACATAAATAGCATATGGGTCCACCCCATATGCAAATAAGCATACTTCCCCTAATTTTCCCTGCCATCATTATCTTTTTAGTTCAGGCTTCCTGCTTGTTCACGCCTACTAACGCCCATTATCTGCTTTCAGTTAAATTATAATAGTGGCCAGACCCATGCTTGTCTTAAAAATAATCTATGTCCATCTACCCTCTAGGCCTATGACTCAACCCTGTATTTAATTCAATGCCCCAGCATGTTCTCTGGTATGTCCTTATTGGAATTGGCAGACTCTATGTCTCTTCTTGTCATTAGTGTCCAGTTGCCTTAAGCATATTTCTCTGGTATGTGTGCTTTTAGTGGAATGTGTAGACTATAAGTCTAGTGTGTCCAATTATTCTAGGTGCCCATGTGTCTGGTCAGTCTGTCAGCACAATGGAGAAAATAAGAGGGCCAGAACGTCTCTTAGTATATCTCCATTACCACAGTCTCATGATAAATGTGAACATGTGGTTCGTTACTTTAATGTTCAGCTATCTTTTATATTTATATTTTATCCATGTGTTTTATGTTACTACT